>NC_068937.1:119043667-119076190 GCF_016801865.2 Culex pipiens pallens
TATTTAATTCGTATTTTTCATTTTGCAAAAAAAAAACATCTCAAACCTATTAATTTCACCCCAGCTGTCAATGATAAACCTGACTGCTGTGGAAAAGTTTTCTTATCTTGACTTTATAAATAAATTGAAATTTATTCAGTTCAGCAGATTTCAGTATGAAGTAACCAAGTTTAAAATTGAATCTGTAATTTTTCCAAAAACACTAAGAGCTTCAGAACCTAATCCAGCAGTATCATTTCTTAACCGTTTCAAATCCAAGATCGCTGAAAAATCTTTACCAAACGGAAAGCACATTCCAACACCCATTGATCTCCCACCCCACCCACTTAAGTGGCACCAGAATTTACATCTGATTAAAAGTTTTTAACCCCCAGAAATCGCACAAACGACGCCAAGCTTTCGCGTGTGAACTTGTGAAATTTTAACGAGTTTCTGCCACCCACCACAAACAGCTTTCGCGCGAGTGGCAACAGTACGGTTTCTCTGTTTTTCTTTCCGTTTTTCCCCCCCCCCCCCCCCCCCCCCCCCCGCAACGCCACCCACAAAAACATTTTTGAAAACAAAAAAAAATCCGAAAGCTAACCTTTCTCTCCTGCGTGCAATTGCGAGCGGAGCGTTTTATCCCGACGGGATGTAAATCAACCAGAAGTTGGTCGATTCAGGATTAGCTCGATTTTGGTTTTGGGTTGAGTTTTTTTTAAAGTTTGAACCACCGCATTTGTTTGGGTTTGATTTATTGGGAGTTTTTTGGGGCGGGGGTTACGTTTCAGTGTTTTCGGTTTGGATCATTGTTCGCTTATCAATTTATTGGCTTTTTTCCTGGGGGAAGAGAATTTTGTCAGTGCTGGGAAAGTGGGTCATGGTTAAAATATTACAAATGCTCAATGTTGGGTTGGAAAAAGTTTTTTCAATAACCGGTAGATATGCATTTAGGAAGATTCAGCTATCTGGTTTAGATGAAGAAGTATAGTCAACCCAATGAATCTGATTAAACTTATCGCGACCCCATGAACTGGGTAATCATTCCTAAGATAATCTCAATCAATCATTTCTTCGCACCGGAGTCAATAAATCTGAAATTCTTACGCAAGACAAATAAAAACACCATCAGATTCCACACATAATTCATTACAATTTATGGCGACACATGGCCAACAAGGGAGAGTATACTGCACAACATGAGACCAATCGAAAACAAACCTGGCCCTGATAAATGATGATTTATTTGATTACACCCGCTCACACGCTCACAGACATCTCCCTTTTCATGAATGTTTCACCCTGAAACAACAATATCAAACCGAATTGCTGCCGACAACGATGACGACGGCGCTCACATTACCCGCCAAATTTCGGGAAAACATGCTGATGATCATAACCATAATAGAGCGGTTTATGGCGGGCCACGAAAATGCGTATTATTTAGTGTCTGGCTGTGACTGTTGGCTGCGAACTCACTTCGTTTCCACCCACCCTTCTTCAACAGGTTCTATTAGTTTCGAGAATGACAAATGATGCAGTTTCATTGAGAATATAGAGTATGTTGATGTACAAATTTGGGGAAAGTGATCGCTTGATTTCTTGAGCTTGAACTTTATCTATGATCTATCTTTATGATGCAAACAAAATTAAGTTTATACTTATTATAAATGATTTGATTTTGTAGAAAGTAAATATAATGGGAGTTGAGTAATTGTTTTTTTTTATTTTTTGGTTTTTTGAACCATTTTTTTTCATTTTTTTTAGTATTAAAAATCAGTCAAATATAAATTGAAAAAAAAACAATGTCACTGTTTAAAAACTTTCATGAGGACGCATGGTACCTCTTAACGTGATTTTGGATCCAAACAGTATCGTGCACCTCCATGAAATGTAAATTTTCCAAGGCGATTCCGCTCAACTCAATCCAACAATTCATCATCCTCTCAAGATTCCGCAAGGTCGCCATCGATCAACATGTGCGCCGAACGTGCGACATTCCCAAGCACAACTAGCGCACTAATCCGCCCGCCCACACACGTGTGATTAATCACGTCTTTTGTCTTTTTCTCTCCCCCACCAGGAAAACCATTCAGCTCGTCATCATTGAGGAGGGCAGCTACGAGAAGGATGTGCTGCTGTACGTGAACCTCGGCGAGCCCCAGCAGGTTGGAGGTAAATCCTGGCCGGCGCGTGGCGGAAGAAACCCGCCGGGCAACACTGACATCGAACTTACTTTATGTTTCTTTAGTTGTTGTAGTTTACAGATGAAAAGTAGTTGTCACTCTTCTCTTAGTGTAGCTGGTTGCCGCCAATCGAGGCGGCGTTCTGTCTAACCGAAACGTATTTTAGATTTTTGATTTCATTTTTGTATTTTGTCGTATCGGTATGATTTTAATCAAATTAATATTTTTGTTCTGAATTTTCCCCTTTTGTAGTAGCTTTCATTTTTGTTTTAATAATCTTTTGTTTGCTCTTATTCTAGCACTTTTTTTTCAAATTGGCAGCACTGTATTCAGATTGTAGTTTCTAGCAGATCACAACAAAGTGTGCTGTGGGAAAGAAGACAGCAGGCCTTGTCATTTTTATTTTCTTTTATTGGTAGACAAACTGAACCAACAATCGCGCAGATCAGCAATGACAGTACCGTGAGCTTTTTGTTTGCAGCAAGCCCCTATTGTCACAAGCTGTTGCCATAGGCAACTTTCATAGCCCTTATTTGAATTCCAATCTTTGCAATAAAATCAACAGCAGTAGCAGCAGTAGCGCGGTGACATTGTAACATCAGGCAAATTGGAGATTGTCGATAGCGGAGGCTGAATATTAGCATGCCCTGAAAATAAAAACACACCTGGCAGAAAAAAAAGGATCAAGGGAGCTCGTTACAATTGAAACTGTTTCTTTTATACGGGATGCGCTAACAAGCTTTCGTGAACCGGCTCTCGCTTAGTGGATTGGAATCCAAAATTCATAAATTTCTTTAAATAGCCCTGACAATAAACAAACTATCATTATAGATTTTATTAATATTCCCAAAAGCGTCAAATTGCTGATTTTTGCTTTACATATATTTACAATTCTTTAAAAGGCATTTTTTTAAATTTTATAAATTTCAAAAATCACAAAAAAGGAAAATTCTTTTACTGAAATTTCTTTAACAGGTGAAAACACAAACATATAATTTACTGTATTTGTTGTTGAACTCTTTTAAATGTTCCTACACTGCCCCTGATCACATAAATGCCCCATATCCATTTTCAGCCTTATTAGTGGGACAAACTTGCCTTGCGTTTTTCTCAGCTTGCTGTTTTTGCTTATGGGACATTTATGCAACCATGGGCAGTACACTGCTTGATAAGTGTCTTAGCCAATGTTATTTTTGTAAAAATAAGTATGCAATGCCGTTATTCCAGAATGGTTCGAAAAGTAGGTTGTCACAACGGAATAACAAAAATTACATCAAATTTAGAGCGTCCAATTTGCCGGGGTTAAAAAAAATCTCGGGAAACGGAAATTTTTCAACTAATTTAAAATGTATTGGAAATTGTTCGGAACCTGGTTTTGATTGATATTTTGCAACCAAATTCTATAAGAGAGCAACTTTAATGGTCAAAATAAGTATAATGATCAGTAGGGTCCTTAGGCAATACGATTTTTTTTATTTACCAACAACGGTAAAAGGCAAGTCATTTATGATCACTTTTTAAGATTTTCATGTCAAAAAATTTAATCGAAGGGTCGACATTTTGCAAATATAATTTAAAAATCAAGTGCAGTACTTATAAAAATAAGCCACAACGATTATGTGCAATAAAATGTGCTCAATTTTAGAACCCAATTTATTCCTTGACTGCTTGTGAAAAAACATGCAGAAATAATGTTTTACGTGACTGATGAATTTTCAAAAACAAGAGGTTTCTGCTCTTGAAAAAAGCGTTTTAAATTTTTTTTGGACATCCAACTCATCGTACTTTTTTACATAATTCTGTTTTTTTTTTTTTTAAATCACACCTCAAAGTTTTCAAATATTTGGAGCGAATTTTCGACATTTGTTTGTATTCTTTGGGCAACTTTGAATGTTATGAATTTTTACATCAAGCTATAATTCCTCGATTTTTTTTCTATTTTCATCAAGTTTGGTAATGGTAAACAAAAAAGTAAAAATCTCGGTTTTGCTGTTTTTGGGAAAAGGTAAAAAAAAATTATTTACCTATTTTAAAATCTGTTGCCAAACAATATGTCATGTCATGGATGACACCGACCAAGAAAATTTCTGCGCAGGCTCAACTCGAGGGGAAGCATGAAGTTTGGGGTCCTCAGGAACACGTTCACTTCGATTTTTTCAAAAATATTTAGACAGGACCGAATGGTTTTTATCCAAAGTTTGCATGGTGAATTAGTGCTGTTCGCTACACCCACATATTATATGCCATTTTTGGATTGTATCTCCATACAAACTTTGGAGAAAAACCATTCGGTCCTGTCGAAAAAGTGTACGTGTTTCTGGGGACCCCAAACTTCATGCTTCCCCTCGAGTTGAGCCTGTGCAGTCATTTTTGTCAATTTTTGTAGGTCAGTGTTGTTGTTAATAATCTTCATTTTTGGCGCGAGAATAGCTATTCCCACTTTTGAATGCTTCAGACATTGGGATAATCTAAAACTAACCTTTAGGTGAAATGTTTAGACAGAAGAGTTCAATAAGAATAGTAAATCGAAATGAATTATGTTCCCACTTTTTTTCTAATTCATTTTGAAAAAATCTAGTCCAGAAGTTATTAATATGTATGCTTTTACTTGAATTTCGGAGATAACCGTATGAGTTATTTAAACAATGTTCGTAAGAAATCATTTTGAGATAAGACAATACCATATTGTCATCAAAATCGCTGGATTATTCTCATTTCAGAAATTTTGTTTGATATAATCCAATCAACGCAATGTTATCTGCAGACGATTATTTCTTTCTCTTACAGTTCGATGCTTCATCAAACAAATTAAACCAATATCGAGCTGACTTCCTTGAACTTGCACGCAATTGCAAACAATCATAAATTCAGATCCATTTGGATTCCAAACATGAACCTTGTTCAATAGACTCCGAGTTTATGTAATGAAGTTATGGATGATTGAATCAATAAACAAAACCAGCAGGAAACCAAAATATTTCTCACAACGCACTCATTTGGCCACAATCTCGGAAGGAGATGCTCCGGAAGCAAATAACCGTACAATAAAATCTCTCAATTGCAAATAAACACTTTTTTTCTGCCTTCCAGATTTGATTTTATCTAAATACACACTGCCTAAATGTACAATGTTATGATAGCTTAAAATAGACAGCAACAAAAAAAAGAGAAACATTTTCGTGCTTCCCCTTTCACAGCAACAAATCACACCGCCAGACGGGCGTTATTTACCTAACGCGTGGTGAAAAATGTACGATTTTATAGATAAACACAAATAAATACTTTGCGCGAGCGCCTGAAAGGTAGACTGAACGCACAGCAGCGCACCTGCCTCCGCTCTCCGGAAGATAAATCACTCGTTTGCCTGATGTTTACTCTGCGCTCGCTCGCTCGCTGTTATTGGTATTTGCACTAGACAAAGTGTCATCTAGCTGAACGATCGCAATCGTTTCCCGCCGTTGTTGTTTCTGGTTCACTTGGCGTTCATTTAGGTGATGACAGAGCGACACTTTTGAGCGCAATTGAATCCTTTTTGATTAAAATGATGATTGCTGGAGCAAAATTAGCTGACTGCGGAATATACGCCTTTTGATTTTTACAAATTGTATTTGTGCTTCAAGATAACATCAGTCGTAAAATAGTTGAATGAAGAATGATATGCCATGTTTGTAGGTTGTAGGTTAGAACAATAACATTCGGGAAAAGAGAACGCAGTGACATTTTTGGCTGAAAATATGTTCAAATAAGGCTGAACATCGGAATTCATATCATCACTGGATTCTTTTTCTTATATTTCCATTTGTTGCCCCGTAAACCGTATCTTTACTTTGATTTCATGATTTTTTTTTCTTTTCTTTCTCTTTTTCTTCTCTTCTTCACTGCTACTAATCATCTTCTACTACCACAAACACAACCACCCTTGCCTGCTGCATCCGTTGTACTACTGCCGCTATTCTACTACCATCATATATTTCAAAAATCAAACGAATGACACCACGAAAACAACACGAAATCGTCACAATCTCATCTCAATATACCAAAACACTAAACAAACACAAATTTCCGCGGATCAATTTCCACCACTGACATTTTGCAAATCGATCATTCTAAATTATTTAACCTCAAAAAATTAAACGAAATCAAAATGGCCGCCACGCTCTTTGATGCACAATTGGGAACACTGCCGTCGCCACCATGCCAACCAAATGTTGTTATTGTTGTCATTTTTACCAAAATCTTCTCTTGATGGATGACATTTTTGTAAGTAAACCAATTTGAACCTGTTCTCTACGCTCTTGGGCTTGGTTCTGCTGAGCGTGCTTTCTAGTTTGAAGATTTATCGCTTATCGCTTGCGCGAAACCTAACAATAAAACAAAGCTTCACTGCGCCATGATTGGTTTTCGGAAATTGGATACGGCTGTTCAAATTGGAAAGTTGACAGCTTAACCATTTGCATCATGCTTTACTCCACTGTGGCTGCGTACTTCATTGAACTCATCAATAGAACACCTCAACGAACTATAAGGCAAATCAGTATTCATAAACAACACCAACATTTTAACATCTAATACACTCAACCCCCGGCGGTTGGTGGACAAGGTCAACCTAAAAGGTGACGAACTTTCACATTTACTAACTAAAAAATGATCTCGTCCGGGGTTTCTGAGTAACAGTCAGATTTTGAGTATTTCGATCAAAAATTACCCCAAAACTAGGTGAAATTAACCTCGATGTCCTATTCAACGCAAAACTCTTTTCTAAGTAAGCATGGATTTGGGTTCGTGGGTGTACCTTTCCACTTTGTTTTCTGACAGCTCAGCATCACGATATGGGTGCTTACTTTACTGCCAAAAAGGCTCCAATCAACCACCATCGCGGGTCGACCTCTTTCGAGCTTCTGGTGACTCTCTGATGTGCGTCATCATGTTTTGATGCTCGGATGCACTCTGCCCCACAGCAACATCATCCCCGAGGGGGGTCATGAAAAATATTTCCTTTTTTGCCGAAGACTCCAACCCAATTTGGCGGGCTCTTTTGTTCCATCCACTGTTGCGGGGACGGCAAGGGTTCTGGTTTTTATTTGCGTTCACCAGATTGCATACTTTTGGGCGCTGGATTGGAATCAAGTTCAATTTATCTTGACTGACTCTTTTTGCCAGGGTCCTCGGCGGCTGCATCTGACAGCATGACATGAGCGGAGAACGCAAACAGCGAGATGATGATCTCTTCCATAGCTTTGGTGGCAAGCCTTTTACAGAATGACGAAAAGTCTAACTTTTTAAAGCTTTCGAAAAAAATCTTTTCAAACACTAATCCAGTCCACACAATGGAATCGGAGCAGAAATCCCCTAATCCAACTGAAAAGATGCAAATTCCCTCGAGAATCACATTTTTGTGCCACCCTGTCCCCAAAAAATTGGGGGCCTGGAAGGTTCCCACGCAACGGTCACACCCTTCTCAGCCAGATTGCCGCCTTTTAGGGGCAGTCGACAAAGAAAAGAAAAAGCAAACCCGTCGCAAATTTCGTGCTTCTCCGGTCGTAAACCTAGACTTGATTCAATTTGGACGAGACTCGTTTAGGAGGGTGGTAAAGGGGGCTGACCTTCAAGAACTTTACTTTTTGTGCTGACTCAAATCCATTTGGAGAAAAAGTGGACACGTCCTATTTTCGTGCCTTTGTTGATATTGTTATTTAAAGTAACCGAAGCTTGTTGAGCCCGCCAGATTTGGGACGGTCACGCAATCCGTATCTGAATGCCACGTTCCGGTTGATGGTTGGAGCGTAGAATGATGATTGCTCGAGTCGTAAACCTATGTGACTCCCCACAGGAAGTTATTAAGGCAAGGGCTTGGAAAAGTATGTCACAACAAAATGCATGTCATGAATTTCGGTAAAAAAAATCACAATTGCGTTGGTATTAAAACTCACTTTTGAACGACCAAGCAATCTGACTTTTAGATTACCCTCTAACATTTCCAAACCATTAACTCCAGCAGCTGCTAAAAACCAAGCATCTAACTCATCAGCTAATGGCCACTCTCCCCTATCGCCGCGCCGCGCGGCTACACGCCTCATTAACCCTTAATTACCCATTCCGGGCGAGTTTTTGTTCTTCGGTTCTGGAGTCTTACCATTTCTTATCGATTCATCCTTCCGGTGGCCTCCCCATAATCGTAAACTGTTTTCCGGCTAGGCGTTTTTCTCGCTCTCTCTTTCTTTCTTCATATCGTTTTATTACTTGCGCAGTCACACCGCGCCATCTACAGGGAGCGAACTCGTTCCGTTTTCTATGGCACTATCGCCCGAAAGTATGCTATCGCTGAAGCACGCACAAATTTTCGCCACCACCACTTATTCCGGGCGTCAGTTGGTCTAGTCGGCACTGTGACATAAATTAAGATTAAAGTAGTCCTTGGTTTGCTTTACGAGATCACTCGCGCGCGCACACACACACATGCGAGCATACATAAAGTTTACGAACACTAAACCGTACAGCCTGCTTCGTTATGCAGAACTCCACCGCCCGACCACCTTCACCTTCCTCAAAAGAAATAATGTTCATGAAAAAGAAAACAAAAAGATGGGAAAAAATAAGCATATTTTTCGCTTTTCTAGACATTTACTTCTTGACACAACTTGATTACGATCAACAACTCTGGACGCCGTCTTCGTCGTTTGGCACAAGGCGCCTACACGCTAAATTAAATTTACCCAGTTTGGACCGGTACAACACCAGGCAACCACTGAGAAATTCTCAACACTTTTCAGCACCCAGTGACAGATAGAACTCAGCTTTGAGCAACCACCAATAAGCGTGTACACTTGATTAACCTCGGCGCTGAGTTGTCTGGGATGCCGTCTGGTCTGTTTGCGCTATCCCTTAAAAACGTCCCCGACTCGGTTGCTAGGCGGGACCAGACTGGAACACAACAGGCTTTAAAAATGGAGGGAAAATCATAAACTACTGAGAATTTTAAAAAAAACTCAAGATGAGTCATGAAAATTCGGTGATAAATCAACTAATTTTAAACCTTTCAGTTAAAACAACTTTTTTGAGTATGTTCGACATCGACAAAAGCTTTTTGTCAACCTGACATTTCATCGCGTGCTCCTATAAGTTCCGTTTCTACACTAATTATAATCAAATCTCATAACTCGATTTACGGGTCATCTTGCTCATCCTGCCGTCCATCTCTGTGCAATTCTTTGTTCTTCTCGTTTATTGCCCAACTATGTGTTCGTTCACGTTTTTCCGTTCTTTGTGTTCTTTCATCCGAATTGGAGTTGGAATTGTCTTAATTCTCAATCCAGTTTATTTTATTGTTTCCCTTTTCGTTTCTAACAACAACTATATGTTTCTAACAACTTATTTTCTCTGTTCTCTTTTTTTGACGTTCCATAACCGATTGTTTATGTTTCTGTCGTGTTGTGAGTGTCCCAGTGTGTTCGAATGAAGATCGGATTCTGCCAACCAAAAAAAAGTTGAAGAAGACTTTCTTTTCGTGGCAAATCCGTGCCTTTCTGCTTGAGTGTGCTAAAACAGTATCTATCTGCGGAGATTTGTGTGCATCTGTGTGTGCGTGTGTATGTTGATAGGGGCTAGAAAGTAATTTTCTTCCCTAGAAAATATGATGCAGTGTGCTACACGCAAAACTACAATTAGATGAAACTGGATAGATTGTTTTTTATAACTGAAATAAACAAAAATATTAATCTTTTCCAAAACTAAAAAGAAGTTTCAAATATTTGTTGTTTTGCATGTTAAAGATTTGATGGTTTGCCGGCAAAAAGATAGAATGTTAATATTTCTTTGAAATGGTTCATGAAACTGGAAATGTGAAGAAATTCGTTCAATTAAGTAAAACGGATTTCTTCATGTTTTTTTTAATTTCGTGAACTAACAAGCCGTTCATGACTTTAGGAACGGGGTTTTTTTCATATAGCAAATTACTTTTATGTACTTGGATTTATTTATATCAACCTCTCAAACAAATGACAGCTTTGAAAACAATCATAACAATTTTAACTACTCATTCCTTTTGCCAACAAAACAAAATCGAAAGCAATTGCATCCACAACTCCTCGCGCTCGTATTTCCCAACCTCGTTCGTTTGACTTTCCTATTTGTGTTGGAGCATTTCCGTTTGAATATAAAGCAAAGAAAGCAAGTGCGAATAAAACGTTTTCTCCTTTCTTTCTTTGTCGAATTATCTTGGCCAGGCGTGTGCTGCCGTTGGAATTCAATTTCACTAACCGACTTTTCCGTTTCCTATTCTTCTATCCCCTCCCACCCTTTTCGTTCTCCCTCTCTCTCTCTTTCCAATTACGGAAACGATCCGGATTCGCCAGACGACGAACTGACAGGCATCATCGAGGCGGCGGAATCGAAGGCCGCCGAAGACCTGACGGAGGAGGACAAGATGGCGCTACTCGGCAGGCCCAAGGCCGGTGATATTGTCAGGGCACAACTTAGGATAAAAGAAAGTAAAGAATTTAAGGTGAGTGTGATTGGCGGGTTTCTTTGTGCGCTCAGTTTCCGCGAACTGTACTAGGTTATGTTCCTTTTTTTTCTCCAATTTGGAAGAAGGGAAAACTTTAGCGTTTGATCGACCGACGTGTCCCGGAACAGACAGAATGTAAGGGGCTTTGTCAAAGGGAAGGAAAACGCTCAGACAATGGGGCAATTTGCTCCATTCATTGCGATGGAGCTTCGTTCAAAATTGAAGAAACGGAAAAGCTGGAAAGGCGATTACCTGCACAATGAAAGAAATCTATTAAATTGATTGAATATATGGGTCATTGGTAACAAAAAAAAATTATTTTCAAAAGGCTATGCTGCTCCTGTTTGCATAAATATCGTACAACCTCCCAAAATTTGGAAGCGATTGGTTAAGTCTACGATTGGTGGAAAGCGATTGAAATTTGTATGGAAATGACATCAGCACTCGTCATATTTTTCCAACTCGTTTAACCTCCTAAGATGTACGACTCATGCTGAAAAAAATCTTCTTGTGTTAACTTCTTTTAACGATCGAACATTAAAAAAATGTGAATAAGCCTAATACATCTTTGTTTTCCAGTTCCATAGAGAAAAAAAAACATCTAATCAGTTCATAATGTATGAAGTGATGAAATTTATCAATAAAAGTTTATTAAAACATTCAACATTGTTATAATCTATTTAGCCCCAAACGTGCTCGAAAATTTTGCTTTTTTCAGGTTTTTGATCCCTTGAAATTACTTTTAATTTGAAACAAACTGTCAAAGTATATCACCACTGTAAGAAGCAATTTATGTCTCTGCAATCTTCCCAACGTCCCAACATAAAACTTTGTCACCAACAATGGTAAATTTTGTGACTGTGTTAAATCCCTCGTAATTTAGCCCATAATCACAAGTTTGCAACGTCTAATTGGATCCAAATTTTCGACCTTCTTCGAAGGTCCTTTCTGTCCGTTCTCAAACGTCTAGAAACACAAACACACATATAGCCAATCACTACCACCTAGTTGATAAGTGACATTATCGTCCTACCCTGCTCGAAGTAATCTCTTTTCCAAACGATCGTTGCTCCCCCTTAAGGCTGATGATCCCTGGTGCAACCCCCTCAAAAAACCCCCCAACCCCCCAGATTTTAACGGCTCCCTGACTTCTCATTTCTCTAAGCTTTTTATTACAGTTCTCGTGCCTTTGGTCCCAGCACTGGGTCTGGGCGCTCTTCCAAAAGTCGGCCTCGCCCCGACGACGACGGCGGCTGGCTGGTCTGGCACAAGTGGCTTTATTTTCCGTGAAAAACACTTTTCCTTTTGTTTGGGGACGGATGGCCGATGATGCCAGGCCGGAGTCACAAAATCTCGTGCTTTTTGGTACTTACTCACTCATGCCTTTACGCAGCGCGCGATGTAAACTTGGGTTCAGCAAACAACCAGAAAAGGGGGTTATCAAGGTAGAGTAAGGGGCAAGGAAAGAGGGGAACACTTTATCTCCGGAAGACGAGATTCAATCCAGCTTGTAGTAATGTTTGATTAAATCTTGATAGTTTAAGAACTTCCAAAATTATTCCATATTGAAAATATATGTTTATTTAACACTTGTTAGTTTCTCAATTTAGAATTAGTTGAAACACAATTAAAAAAGAGTTCAACACTTTTCCTTTAAAAAAAATATACAAATCATTCACGTTAAGCAAGATGTGTCCCCGGAATTCCGCCCTCTCGTCCAGCCCAGCCAGATTTTAAAGTCCCGTCAGGTACGCTGGGACCTGTAGTCACGTTACGACCGACGAACAACCCCGCGACTTTTCAACCAGAACTCGCGCGGAGACAGAAGTCGTGAAGGCAAAGGTCACAGCCGCTGTTCAGCTCTAAAGGTGTACCTTTCCCGTCACAAATCATGGCAGCTTTCGCACAGGTGCGAAGCTTTTCTCCTGCTGTTCGTGATTGTTTCTTCTCCTGAAAGAGTCGTCGAGCTTCGGGCACATCGGTTAGTTGGTTGGTTGACTTTAGAGCTGTTTTACAGACTATTCTATGTTTATTTTGCTGTCTTTACCCAAACAGTCGGAACGTGGCTTGCTCAGCGATGAAAATTTTGCAAAATTCTTGACTTTTCTGCGTCAAACGGTAAATAGTTGATACACCTGACTGGGCTGGGTACGGAGTAACTGCCTCCGGTTGAGCAAAATGACGGAAAGCTCTTCGTTACGCTGGGACGTGACTACTTGAGTGGAAAACAGTGACAGATTGCTCGCTGCTTCGAGCTCTTTCTTGTACGTTGTTCCTCCGTTGAGTGGCTTCGACGTGATTCCTGAACCGTTCCATCCGGCGGAGTTTGTTCGATCGAGTTTTGACACAAAATCGGTAAATTCATTGCGAGTTGAATCTCCAGTTGATAGTTTGAATGCTGTTGTTAAGTTGAGTCATGAAAGTTTTCTCCAATTATTTTAGCAAACTTGTTTTCTTTGTTGATGGATCAAATTATATCAATTGCTGCCCCAAACCTGTCATAAATCATTTTGAATCGTTGTTCTAATTGGAAATTTCGAATGTTGTATTCGTTTATTAATCACTCGTAGTCTTTTATTTTCAATCCAAAATTGCTTGAAATTAGTTTAAAACGTCTGTCAATTCCGGTTAAAACTATAAAGATGTCATCTAGTTAAGAATTGAGAATTATTTTGACATTTAAAATATTTTCACGTTCAAAATTCATGTTGGCTCAAAAATTGTAAGATTCTATTCGATTTAAAATTGCGATTATTGAAAGATTGAGATTAAAGGCTGAAATTTGAAAGGTTGACCATTAGGGTGTAATATCAAAATCGATTTTCCAGCACAGCATTTTTTCAGTTCCTTTTGGGGTCCTAAACAACTCCCCAAAGTTTGGGAACGATTGGTTTAGTCCTCACTTTGCGCAAAGCGATTCAATTTTCCATATAAATTTGTATGGGAAAAATCATTTATTTTTTTTTTGAATTTTAATATTTTAAAAATCCAAGTTTCACGCTGTACTAAAACCGGATTCATATTCGGATGCTCTGGAAGGTGCTCTACAACTTTCCCGAAGAGAGTATGGTGCTAACTTGCTCCTGAAAGAAGATACAGCGTCCTCAAAACTCGTCCAAATCGTGATTTTCGACCAAAAAATATCACAGCAAAAAATAATGTAAAAATGGAAGGTTGAAAACAGAATGTTGAAAAAAAGAATGATGAATTTTACCTCTATAATTGTTGAACAACGAATTTTTTTTTTTGTCAAACAGGTTTTACACAAAAATTGTGTAATATTACCTAATTTTTGATGAATATTAAACATTATTTTTGCTACTCGTATACTTGAGTAATATTCATCCAATTTAGGTACAATATTCAATCATCTTTTGACCCAGGGACTATGACAACTGTCAAACGCAACGTTTTGAAAAGTGGTTGGCAGAAGCCTGTCGGATCGTGATTCAATCGTCGCGTGTCCGGGAGTTTTGGTCGCTCGTGCGTCAATCAATCGTTGCAGATTCTGTGCGACGACGTGTGTTTTGGTGAGTTTGTGTTGGTGCTTCTTCCGGATCGGTTTGGAGGAAGGTGCCAGTGTGTCCGAATGTTTACGTCCAGGAATCGTCGCCGATTCCGTGCCGCCGTCGTCGTTTGTTTTGGTGAGTTTGTGTTGGTGCTTCTTCCGGATCGGTTTGGAGGAAGGTGCCGGGTGTTTACGTCCAGGAATCGTCGTCCAAGAATCCTTAAAAAGTGGTGCTTTTTTGGTTAAGTTTGAAGGAAGTTGCCTGTCGAGTTTTGGGGTTTGAACAGTTCACGAAGAATCTGATGTACGATCCATTTTTTTCAGGATAGTTGGTTAGTCGGGATGACTTGTTTATCGGACTTATTCATCCAAAATATAATAAAAAATTTAATTTTTCAACAAATGTTAAATTTGAAGTAAATAACCTCATGTTCATTTTGTAAGTAAAAACAGGACTAATAAATTCCTAAAATATTGTTTTTAATTATTTCTTTGAGTGTTATCAAATTGGCTTGGTGAGAAGCATTCTTTGATGGCCCCTCTCGTGTAACACGCATCACTTTTCGATTTCTGGCAACAGTTAAGAGTCCTAATGACAATTTTAAATATCACTAAACATAATTATCAACTCATCTTTACAGCTTCTCAGAACAAACGACTCTTGGAAAATGCCAAAGCCAACGTGGAAAAAGCAGCCGCCATAACTGTGCAAAATAAGATTTTCGGATCTAATCACCATTAGTCGACATCTATTTTCACTTTTAGATAAGTTTTGTTTTCTTTAGAATATGACACTTTGTAAAAAAATCGCTTTTTTTGCAGGTGAATATTTCATGTGGGATAATATCTCAAGTATTTCAACTGGTGAAACATCGTCTGGGAAGGTAGCTACTGCTGGAACTTTTTTTTGGGTAAGTACACAGCAAAAAATCCGATGGTAAAATCGCATGCACAACACTAATTTAACATTACACTTTGCATGTACAATTTTTGGAAACACAAAAAAGGTGCCACCGATGGGATTCAAACACAATTATCCTCCTTTTTGGACTCAATATTGTACTGACGATGAATAACGTCTTACTCGAAGGTGCTGGGGTACCATTTCGCAGAAAACAGTGCTTCAGATTTCAAACGCTAATATTTCGGTCCGGATGAATCTAAAATGCACGTAAAAATTTGTCAGAATTTTCTATCAAACTTCCTACAATCGCACAAATTTTTGTCCAACATTGTTCCCTTCTCTCTGCTTTAACTGTTAAAACAATTCAGTTGGAATGCATGCAATTTTTAAGCGAAGTTGGCTTTAAGCAAACACGTAATTTAATATCTAGTTATATCAGTGCTTTTACTTTTTGTATATTATAAAAGAAATGGCTCAATCCTTAGTCGTACAATTTATGCAAAATTAATTTACTCTGGCTTAAATAATTTTCCGATTTCTGCTTCTCCAAATTTGTCGACTGCAAATCGTGAAAAAGGTTTGATTCTGCTTACGTAGGCTCTGACTTAGCAGCTCTGCTAAAATTATTTTCAATCTTGTGCAATGTTCAAAAACAAATAATTAATTGAATAATTATTGAATCCCAACGATATAACTTATGGTAAAACAGGACCATATTGATTCCACGACTAGCATTTTTGGAAGCACCTTTAACTTAAACACCGTAACTTAAACATGTTCTGTCTGTTGCAGACGCTAAATAGGTCGATAGCGAGCAACCTGTCGAGTTCAGACATTTATTTAAGTTGAACGAAAGTTGTCCAAGAACTGGCGTTCCGTCTAACCTTAAAGTAATATTTGCTAAAAAACCAACCCGGGTCCTTAGAGCGATCAAGCAGTTGGCCGCTAACTGATTGCCGCCCACAAAGTACCCTGAAAGTCATGAAAAAAATATACGTTTGAATCAAATGTTTTATTAACGTTCTCTGAAATGGATGACATTTCAATACCTATCCTTCCACTTTCTCAGCCACAAATTACACATTTTTTAATGCAATAATACACATTCTTTCGTAAAATTCAACATTTTTGCGGTAAATTTCATCATTTTTTTAGGTAATTTTCATCATTATTTAAGGTAAATTTCATCATTTTCTGATGAAAATTCATCATTTTCTAAGGTAAAATTTATCATTTTTTTTGCCACAATATCTGTCACCATTTCCTGATGAATATTACCATCATTTTTTTTTCTGTGAACACGTTTTAGACGAGTTTTGAACACGCTGTATCTTTTTATAGGAGCAAGTTAGCACCATACTCTCTTCGGGAAAGTTGTAGAGCATCTTTCGGAGTATTCGAATATGAATCCGGTTTTAGTACAGTGTGATGCGTAAAATTTATAAATATCAAAATAAATAAAAAATGTTTTCCCTATACAAATTTCCATAGAAAATTGAATCGCTTTGCGCAAAGTGAGGACTAAACCAATCGTTCCCAAACTTTGGGGAGTTGTTCAGGACACCAAAAAGAACTAAAAAGTTGGTGTGCTCATTAGATTTGGACAATTTAATTTTTTTCCATACCCTAATACTCCATACAAAAAAGTTTAGACAATTGTCCACGATGGGGAGGGGGGTGATATTTCCAAAAGCGTGTCCACGTGGTTTATGGATGGTCCCTGCAAACATTTTTAAAAATTAACTTAACCTCTTTCAAAGCGTTTTTTTTTTTATTTCTGTTTACTTCTCAGTTTCATTATATTTTGAAATTATGATTTTCTTCACACACAAAAGTTGAACCGTGAAGCTTTTTTGAGCAAAAATGTTGAGATATTGTAATTTTCTGTTCTTTTATATTTAAATGACGAAAATGTCCTAAAAATATCTGGAATTTAAAAAAAACTTCAATTGATTGATGCTTTTCTTGGTGATGAATATGTGAATAAAGTATTTCTTTAATTAATGCTTTTTCACATTGTGGCCGCAAGCTCAAGTGAGCCTCAAATTTGGCCCGTCATTCAAAATCTTTGGGCACCCCGGGTTTAAACTGATAGATGACATATATTATTTTAGGATAAATGTGTACTTGGATGCTGTTTCGTTGAAATTCGCTCGGAAATGGAATTAAGAGGGCGGAATTAGTGGACTGAAACACTTGTTGAAAGGGAACATTTTACATTTTGATTTATATATTTAGTTAGTCCCGCCCGTGTGGATCAATCGGACCGCGCACTGGACTCACAATCCAGAGGTCGCCGGTTCGAATCCCGCGGCGGGCGCTCTAAAATTCTTTGTGTAAATATGGGTATTCGGCGCCGTCGCTCCGTGCCATACTTTCATACACTTAGGAGCCCAGGGCGGCGAAGTCCTTGTATATAAAAAGGAAGACACTAGTGGTTGGTACTAGCAATGGTGGCCGACAGCTATAAAGTCAACTTCGTTTTTATATATTTAGTTCAATTCAATTTGACGATTTTCGTTTTATAAACAAAATATTTTGCAGATTTTGGATAGGAACTCGGTTGCTTACTTCCTACGAGGATATTATTATTTAAACCAATTGAAACGCTTTTAAGAATCTTTTATAAATAGTAAAATTTGATCAATGTGAGTTGCTACAAATATATTGCTTTTCCATAAAAAAAATTATAAACATGGCTATTGAATGAGTCCATATAGCTTTCATAAATTTTGACCATATTAAATGAACAGTATTCTGTTTTCGAATATAATTGTTGTACATCGAAAAACTAGACGAATTGTACAGTAAAGGGTCTTTAAAAATTGTAAAATCTTTCCGAACCCAGTTTCAAAATAGCAAACATTCAAGACAGCTTTCCACCTTAAAGACATGGCAAGCATCGCATTGCCTTTCGATCCACATCCTTCACGATTCCGAACGTCCAATTTTCCCCCTCACTTTTCCTCCGCCAAACCCATCCAGCCTGTCAATGTGCAGGCACGTAGGTCCCGTTCAAGCGCAACGTCGATTGTGGAATTTTACCCCCATTTTCTCCGGCTATTTTCCATATTTTATGCCAGAGCCATTACTAGATCGTTTCTCATGCATTGTTGTGGAAAAGGCCGGAAGCGACCAGAACCAGGACCATGCTACCGCGGGACCATAGAGAAGGAGTGGAAAACTTGTGCGGTTTTGGGCACGGTTACGGTTCCGGCAAGGCACACGTGGTGGAGGGAAACGCTTCCCGGAAATGGGAAACACGGTGTGTTGGGAATTAAAGAAGTTTGAAATTATTTTTAATTATAGTAAAATCTATTAAACGTAGAGTTAATTTTAAAGTCTAAATTTGAATTATTAAACATGAAAAAATATAATCAACTGAGCCGGGACAAACCCTTTCCCCTCAGCTGATCTACTTTGTAAGTTGTGAATCGAGGGAGGACTTTTCCATTCTGTTTCCCATTGATTCACTGCGAATTTCTGCCCGTTTCTATTTATGTATGAATGTGGCATAGAAAAACATAAATTCGAACATAATGGGCTCTGACTATGATCGACGGGGCGATTGCCAGCGGCCGGCATCAATGTCGACACCAAAGTTGGAGCCTTTTCCCGGGAATCAAGACCTCGCACGTCTCTCACAAAGTTTGGCCCAGGCGCTCTCGTTCGTTCAATTGAAGCAAAATAAAACTTGATCTTTCTTGGGATGCGGTGCCCGAGGTCCAGTTGAACTGTTCTTCCTGGTACCTTTTGTCGATTCCCAGAAGAGGCATCTTGCCGAAAGGTGTAGACATTTTTCATTCACAACTTATTCACGGAATTTGCCCACCCAAAAGTGTAGTTAATTGGGTGGATTAAGGTAGCTCCATTTGACCTTTTCGGTCAGGAAGCTGGGAATCTTTAGGTCGCCCAAAGACCCACACAGCTTGATGAATTATTCAAGCAGGATATTTACTGGGTCGAAAAACTTGGAGTCGACGGAAAAAGGCTGCGGATATCTGTCCGCAAAATTTATAAGGGGAGACGGTTTGAATTTTTAAGCGGCCTATCAATGTCCTACTTAGGGCTAAAGTTTTATTTATTTTTCTCGGCTCCATTGAAGAAAATTGGCATCGTGTTGCCAAGATTATGCATATGAGGTTTAGTGAAATGAAATGGGTTGAATTAGGTCCAACGACATGTCATGGGTTATTAAACAACATATTTATGTAAAATAAACCATTTATCAAAACCTTAATCCAAACATTGTTTCCTAAAAAAGCATTAAACGGTCTCCAGATTTAATGGAACAGCGATTCCACTTCGAACCAGCAGGAAAGTAATAAGACTCATATGTTTTTATGTTTGACAATCATGGTGGTCCTATCCAAAAAAGAGAAGTAGAAAAATAACGTCTTTTGACTATTTTCGCAAAACCCACATTTTTTTTAAATCATATCTCTAGAATGGCTTAACTTATTTGAACTTATTGCGTTGCATTTTAAACATCGTTGGCAGTGTTGATGCTCCACTTTTTAAAGGAGATGAGGGAAAATCTCCACGGTATTCCCAAGTAAGTTTCGCTTGGAGTTGGACGGCTTTTGGGAAGGTAAAAGTTCTAGGATACGAGATCACAAATAAAACAAAAGAAACACAAACATTTAACCACGGGGCTTCGTTCCTTCCACAGAATTAAAGGAAATCAATTTCAATAGAGGATTTGCAGCAAAGCTAAAAGACACATGTCACCACCTCTGAACAAGTAGCGTAAACCTATAATTTTTCGAAAAAATGTGTTTTTACCTTCAAAATCTACATTTTTATAAAACTTATTCCGGATTCGGATGAGAAAAATTATGTCCAACAATTTGGTGTACAACTTTCCAATATTTGTTCGATTTTTCTATGAGAAAATTGTAAATTTAGAAAAAGATAGTTATTTGGACTATTTGGCAACAAAGTCTGTCAAAAATCAATAGAGAATTTGCAGCAAAGCTAAAAGACACATGTCGCCACCTATGAACAAATAGCGTAAACCTATGATTTTTTGAAAAAATGTGTTTTTTCCTTCATAATCAATATTTTTATAAAACTTATGCCGGATTCAGATGAGAAAAATTATTTCCGACAATTTGGTATACAACTTTCCAATATTTGTTTGATTTTTCTATGAAAAAACTGTAAATTTAGAAAAAGATTGTAATTTGGACTATTTGGCAAGAAAGTCTGTCAAAAATCAATAAAAATTGTTGAATATACGTTAACACATCTGTTATCAACTATATAAATGCTTATTTCATTGATATATACCGGGAAATTCATTTTTTCGTGTTCCAAAACATGTTTTTTAAAGAAAAAGTTCACAAATTTTTGCGTGCCCAAAAATTGATGTGCATTATTTCAAAGCAAAAAAATTTCCTCGTCTTTTGCAACCAGTTTCATTAAGATCGATGCAGGGAATCATGAGAAATAATCTATTTTGTTCTACAATCCGGCAGAAAGGCATACGATAGAGAATTTGCAGCAAAGCTAAAAGACACATGTCGCCACCTATGAACAAATAGCGTAAACCTATGATTTTTAAAAAAAAATGTTTTCTCCTTCATAATCAACATTTTTACAAAACTTATGCCGGATTCGGATGAGAAAAATTATTTCCAACAATTTGTTGTATAACTTTCCAATATTTGTTTGATTTTTCTGTGAGAAAACTGTAAATTTAGGAAAAGATAGTAATTTGGACTATTTGGCAAGAAAGTCTGTCAAAAATCAATACAAATTGTTGAATATACGTTAACACATCTGTTATCAACTATATAACTGTTTATTTCATTGATATAAACGGGGAAACTCATGTTTTCGTGTTCCAAAACATGTTTTTTTAAAGAAAAGGGTCACAAATTTTTGCGCGCCCAAAAATTAATGTTCATTTTTTTAAAGCAAATAGTTTTTCTCGTCTTTTGCAACTAGTTTTATTAAGATTGATGCAGGGAATCATGAGAAATAAGCAATTTTGTACTTAAATCCAGCAGGAAGGAATACGATTTTTGGCAAGTAACCTCATTTTGGCGCCACCTACATTTGAAAAACAGTCACGCTGCAAAACCTCAATCAGCACAACGACCACCAAATGAATGTAAATCTGGTCGCACGTGCATTTTGGTGCAAAATTGAGTTAAGAACGCCATTTTGTGCAGCTCACAATGCTTCACTTGTTGTCCTTCACAGATGAGATATTTAATAAAATCCAAAAAAACGCATCAACTGGTCAAAAGGATTTTAGTCAGAACGCGTTTGCGCACGTACGTGCCCAACTAACGTTAACATTTTTAATTATAACTGAGGACTCCGGTAACCAAACTTCGGGACAATGCACAGAATTATACTCTAGTCTTTCTCTATTCAAGGTAAACATAAAAAACCCGTTTTTCTCGGAACGTCAAAAAACGACGTGCGACAAGATAGCACGACAACCTCGATTTCAGGGCTATGACATCGTAGTCGTTTTTTCTTCGATAGGTATCTAAATTGCTTTAAAGCTTCTGTTATTTTTCTTAACTGAATTCTGCAAAATAGTACTATTTGAAATTTGAAGCGATTTAATATATCTCTTTTTTAAATCTGCAAAAACTCAAACACCAAATTTTATAAGAAACAGTTTAAAAAAATCTAGCATATAAAAAATGGTACTTTTTAGAAGTGTAGCTTTTTTTTACATCATCAATCTGAATGTTAACTAAATAACTACTAAAGACACCGAATGCATAAGAAAATTTTGAAGCACTTTTGCATAAAAAAAATTTAAATGGATTGTTCAAACATAACTAATTAACAGACAATGATTCATTCAAATCTAAAAGGTAAATTTGGAAATCTTTTTGTTCCCAAAGGCACAAAATAGACACAAATCCGTGCCAAAAAGATCCAGTCCTAAGTCCCTAGCCCCAGGGTCCTCAGCCATGCAGGATAAATTTTGATTGACCAGCTCTAATCCACATGTAAATCAGTCCAGTAAACGAGCTAGGCTGTTTACTTTTTGTCGTAATCTTTTTCGGTATAGTTTCTTCCAAAAACAGCAAACATCTAACGTTCTCATTCTCTCACTCTGTAAAGACACAACACTGTATCAACAACAACACCAACAACCTGTTCTTCGTGCCAGAGATATAATCAACAAAATTGAATAATAATTGAATCAAGCCTTCGTCCATTCTCATCGAACCACAACATGGCATCGTCAAGCTTCTTCTAAATATGGCAGCACTGCTGATGTTGTGCTGTTGGTGTTGTCATCATCGTCGTTTGTTCATCAGACCAACACGTGCCCTGGCGCCATCTATCAAACATAAGCTCAAACTTATTCGAAAGTATCATCGAGTCTGATATCTGCCAGGCTACCGACGGACTAGTACCTCCACAGATAGATCCTTGTTTTTTGTTTTTAATTTGTGTTTTTCGTCTTCCAAACTTCCACCTAAGCCTCGTCTTCCTCAAGGTTGTCTCTAATTTCCTTTCAATTTCCTCTTTTTTTGCCCAAGCCGGTGTCATCGTCACGAACCACCAGCTCATCAAGCCAGTTCGTTGTTTTCATAAACAATTTCCTACCCTTCTTGTTTTGCCTATGGCTGCTGGCAACACTGCTGTGGAGAAACCCTCCTCTGTTTACCAATCAACTGGTGGGCGTCGTCGTCGGTTATTTACGGTTCTGTTTAGTATCGGAAGAAGTTGGCAGCCAATTTGATTATCGATGTGTTTATTAATTGTCGCTCTGACGAGAAACGCGGTTGCCAGATTTGGTTGTTAAATATATAGTGCCATCTAGTGGGTAAACTACATAATACGCCTGAAAGTGTGCACCCCCTTAAACAATTTGTATGAATCATAACATGCTGGCAACACTTCCGTGCCAACCCGTAGAAAGAAGCTGTCCCAACAAAAGCCTACTTTACGGCTGACTGTTGGTGTTGGCGTGTTTACCTTCCGGTTGCCAACCGGTAGGCGTAAAGTTATGAGCAGAGCTAATTTCCACTCCACCGCTCCCAACAAACCTTCATCCTGTTTTCCCACCTCACGGGGCGGTGTTGTTCTGGCCGGGCCGGTCATTAAGTTACCCAGAGAGAAAGCGAGCGGACAAAAGCAGACGATAAATTATAATCCGAAAGGCTTTCCGGGGGCTTCGAAAGCGACCAACCGACCGACCAACCAGTGATAATTCAATAACCAGAAGTGGAAAATAATCCATGGCGAGGGAAGGCTGGGCTTGGGCCATGAATGAAAGTGCTACGGATGGCGACATTGTTCACGCTTAATTTATGTTTCAATAATTTTAATTGGAAATGAATGTTTTCGCTTTCTCGTTCGTTCGGTTCGCATCGGTAATGAATAGCTCGATGGAAGGCCGGAAGTTTTGCTGTGGACGCCTGAGGCTGTTTGGAAACAGCTTGAAGTTTTGCTTTATTTCTTGAAATTACTCTTCTCTGCATTTCATTGAATGAAAGGATGAACTTTTGGATTCGATAAAATCAGTGGAATAAACTTTGGAACAATAATGGAATAGAACTAAACGTGAATTTTACGCAATTTCTGAGATTAAGATTGACATTTTTTGGGTAACTAACGGTTAATTTTAATGTTTGCAATATAACCCAAAAAAGGTCGTAGGTCTGATAGAAGCTAAAAATCTTAAAATATCACGCGTCTCCATATATTTAAGAGGCAGTATTAGTAAATATTGCTCGGTTTGTTCTAGAGGTCGTATCGAGGTGCTCCGATTTGGATGAAACTTTCAGCGTTTGTATGTCTATACATGAGATGAACTCATGCCAAAGGGAAGTGGGGTAAAACGGGCTTTGAAGTTTGAGGTCGAAAAAACATAAAAATCTTAAAATTACTCGCATTTCCGTAAAACTTCATCAATTCCAACTCTCTTAGATGCATTCGAAAGGTCTTTTGAAGCACTTCAAAATGTGCCATAGACATCCAGGATTGGTTCGACTTTTTCTCTTAGCTTTTGCAAATTACTGTCAAAAATGGTTTTTTTTTAAACCTTAATATCTTTTTGCAACAGCCTCCAACACCCATACTCCCATAGGTCAAAAGATTGGTAATTTCATAGACTATGAGCCTAAGGAAATAACTTTTTGGCCAATCGCAGTTTTTCTCATAGTTTTTCGATTTTTCTATTACAAACATTTTACAACGTTAGTTTTTGCCCTGTAGGCCGCCATATTCATATTCGGAATCCTCGGACAATTTCACGTAAATTAGAAGTGTTGGAGTTGTAAATTTGATTTAAAAAATAATTGAATAAAAAAATTTTGAAAAAAATAATAGATCTTATTTACCCTGTGATCAATACGTCAAATGCTGTATCAAGTAGGCGAATATCTGTTTTACCCCTAATCCGACAAAATGTTAAAAAATATTTTAATTCATTCTAAATGGCATTTTTTCCAATCAAATTTACAACTCCAATACTTCTAACTTACGTGAAATTGTCCGAGGATTCCGAATATGACAAAATTGAGACAAAAAAGTGCCGCAATGGCGGCCTACAGGGCAAAAACTAACGTTGTAAAATGTTTGTAATAGAAAAATCGAAAAACTATGAGAAAAACTGCGATTGGCCAAAAAGTTATTTCCTTAGGCTTATAGTCTATGAAATTACCAATCTTTTGACCTATGGGAGTGTGAGTGTTGGAGGCTGTTGCAAAAAGATATTAAGGTTTTAAAAATCAATTTTTAACAGTAATTTGCAAAAGCTATGAGAAAAAATTAAAACAATCCTGGATGTCTATGGCACATTTTGAAGTGCTTCAAAAGACCTTTCGAATGCATCTTAGAGAGTTGGAATTGATGAAGTTTTACGGAAATGCGAGCAATTTTAAGATTTTTTATGTTTTTTCGACCTCAAACTTCAAAGCCCGTTTTACCCCACTTCCCTTTGTCGTAGAGGGCTCATATTTGGCATGAGTTCATCTCATGTATAGACAAACAAACGCTGAAAGTCGATACGACCTGTTACACATTGGTGAAAAACTCGCTCTTAATTTTTGAATTTGTCTTTCATGGAGGCGCATGGTTGATACTACTCAAAGGAAAGTTTCTTTGAATTAAAAAATATTTATAAAATTATGTTAAAAATGTAGTCAAACAAATTTGCCATCTACTTTCGCCACATTCTGTCTAACATTAATTTTTGTGTAACCGTCGACCACACTTTCCAGAAAAGTTGCAACTCAAAGTAAATAAAACTAATTTCAAGTTTCTTCTCACCGGGACGCCTCCCTGTCGACGACAAGCCATCAAATGCTTGAAAACTTGCTACCGCTGAGGAAAAATAAAACCCGGTGAACCTGACCTTCTTGGCCATTGTTCTCCGTCCCGTTGAGCCAATAAGAAAAGTTCCCTCTCTTGGGGCTTGGCTATTAAGCCCACCAGGGTGACACCCTTTTCCCAGTGCGCTTAGTACCTTCGAAACCCGATAATTTAGGAGTCCCACATCTGGGTCACACGGTCGGTCGCATAATGCCTAGTATGTTTCGTGGAAATTACAGTGAACCTAGGGTGACAGCAAAAGACCCAACATTTATTAACTGTAATTATTCTTAATCTTTCTTTCTATTTTTTTCAGGTAAGCATAATCTTTTTTGTTTGGTGGATCGCAAACCAGCAGTGACGTGGCGCTAGTATTGCTAGATGGTGTTGTCTTGGTGCAGTGTGATCAGGGAGTTTGGTTTATTTGGTAAATATTACATGATAATTTTGAAACCGACCATGAACAATATTTAAGACATTTGATTGACAATATTTTTAAAGCTATTTTTTTTTAATTCAAATGTTCCAAAGATTTTTTTTAATAATCTTTCATTCTAAAATACTTTTCCTTCAATCTTGGAACTGGATATATTGTTCTCGACCCAGTTATACTTTATTTAAAAAAAAAATCTAGGTGAATCCTTCATGAGCCGTCCTTTTCTCAACAACTCTGAAAAAAGAAATTCTATCCCGAACCCCTCCTGGTTGACCAGATTTACTGACCGGCATTGGTTTTCCCTTATCGACTTCCGGACATTCACTCGTACTCTTAAACTTTCCAAAGCCAAAAGCTCCCCGCTGTTTCTTCAACCCTGAATTGAAGGCAAACGAAAATAAAGGCTAAACGAAAGAGAAAGCCCTCATCAGAAAGGGAAAGCTCATCAAACAGGGCAAGGATAGCTAAAAAGGAAAATGGTTTGCGTGGGAGCGTCATGAACTAAAATTCAATAAGCTCATCTCTGCTGGGCATCTCCCACTTTCTCTCGACTCCGGTGGCCGTCCCAGGGTCCAGTCAATCAACCCCAGCTTCAGCTTCAGCGAGAACGATTTCTTCATCAACATCATCATCTGGGTGAGGTGGTAACGGAATGTCTGTCCTTCAACGACGGAACGAGGACTTAATAAAGCGAGCCCAGGTTTATCTTTAGCCTGGTGCCTTCAGGCTATGTGGGGCACGTACTCCGGACCAAGAATCAACCGTGCCCGACAGACAAGCTCAGCAATTATGGTGGGACGCGCGCAATGATCTGCAATTCGGCTGTCCCTCGGCTCCGCAGGAGGGCGATGAAGTTGATCAAATGCGCGTGATTCCATTTTTGGTATAAAGTATGTAGAACTACACAATACATAAAGCATAATGCAACTTTTAGAAAATTATCCTTTCTTCAGAAATGCAAGCTGTCAATTTATTGAATTGATTTCAAAATTGATAAAAACAATCTCTGCAATCTTCTGCAAAAAAAATTATGAGAACCCTCTATCGAATCTTTTTTTCTGTTAAACTATGTAGACAATTTTTTTACTTAGTTTATTAAAATTATGTATGTATGTATTTGAACCCCCGTCTTTGCAGGACTTGGCCATGACCACAGTATATTTCAACTGAAACGGTTCGGTTAGTAACCACCATATATCTCAAGAACCTTTGAAGCAAATACCTTTCTCTGGCTAACGATGTCTTCTGTAATTGTACAGACATAGATCGGTAATGCAGATGATTCGGGCCAGACAATCCACGACTCCCTCGTCCAGTTCATGAGCATATGAGATGGCCCTGGGCTGTTTTTTGAGACGGTGTTAGTAGTTATATAATGGTTTGATATGTTATACCTTGTGACATTATTTCGCCACTATGGATCAATTCAGTTCTGTTGATGGCCGACTGGTTAGCGTCCCAGACCATCATTCCAAAGATGTGAGTTCGAATCCCACCTGATTCTTCAAGGTTTTTTGGTTCATATTCAAAGTTCAATTCGTGATTCTAAATTTCAAGGGAACCGACCGGGATTTGATCCCTGAACCTTCTGCTTTCGAGGCAGAAGCCCAACCATTATGCCACGGTGACGGTTGTTTTTCACTTAGTTTATTAAAATTATATTAAAAATCTCATTAATTCGTTTACGGACTAATAGCAGGGGGAAAACACTGTTTTTTTTATAAAAATAGATTCAGTTTGTGGAAAAACATGTATAATGGATTGCAATCTATCTGCAAACAAAATAAAGTTTATTGATCGTACTTTTTTATTAAATTAGACAATTTAAAAGCTTTTGAAAATATGGAATTTTGGAACCAAAGATCCAAAAATTCTAAGATCGATTTGGTATATATTACACCGAATAACAAAATTTCTGCGCAGGCTCAACTCGAGGGGAAGCATGAAGTTTGGGGTCCCAGAAACACGTGCATTTTGAATTTTTCAAAAATATTTTGACAGGGCTGAATTGTTTTTCTCCAAAATTTGTATGGAGAACTAGTGCTGTCGCTTCACCCAAATATTGCATGCAATTTTTGCTTGCAAGCAACAGTGACGAACCGCCCTAATTCGCCATACAAACTTTGGAGAAAAATCATTCGGCCCTGTCTTAATAGGGTATTTTAACCATTAGTGGACCCCCTAGTAGAGCCGAAGCACATTTTTCACAAATTTTCAATATTTTAAGCACTTTTTCATAACCCTTTGTACAAAACAATGAAAACTGAAGTCTTTCGAACAGTTTTGACTATTTTTTTCATCAGTTATTTGTTTTTGAGCAGAAAAATAGCCAATTGAAAAAAAAGTTTTTTTTGCCTGTTGTGGACCCCCTTTTCCTATAGTGGACCCGGGTCCATAATCCGATTGTGGACCCGGGTCCACTATAGGCAAACTGTTATTTTTATACCAAATTTAACCGATATTTGATGTTTTGATGCATGGTGTAGGTCTAATGATAGATATAATGAATAAAAGATGTATTTTGCTCACTTTTCATCATAAACAAATATTTTTTGTTAACAAATTTGGCTTTAAACAACAAAAAACCAAACAGACATTTAAACACATTTATTTCCGAAAAAGATCAGAGAAAACGTCTCAAAAACCACTGTAAACATAAAAATAATTTAAAAAAAGTAATCCTGATGCAAATTTTTCCATATTAATTACATAAATGGTTGACCGATACTAAACAATAGAATTGTTTACAGTTGCTGATAAAACCACGCATGTTTATTGGAAAAAGAATGTTTTGTTGTTGATTTATTATTATAAAATATCATTTCAAACTGCAATAATGGTGCTTCAGTTAAGTACAATTAACTATAGTTTTGATTAATTATAAATTCTTACGGCTTCAGCATTATTGGTACTTTTAACATGAAAACAGCTATAATTATACTCATAATTGAAAAAAATATGCGTTTAGGTTGATAACAACAAGCATTTATTGTATGTTTTAGAGAAACTTTTGCTTGAATACACAGTTTTCATAATTTTTGAAGGTTTAATTAACAGGGGTCCACTTTTGGAAAAGTTTGGATTTTCGTTGTCCTATATTGGACCCCCATAATTTTTGCTAGAAAATTGCATTTCTTCGCTTTATTTTAGTAAATATCCTTAAACTTACATTATTTCGACTTGCTGAAGTTAAATAATCAGTCAAAAAATGATTGGATGGTTAATTCAATCATAAAATATAAATGCAGTTTTGTTGTGAAAATGCTAGTGGCCATGGCTGATTTCAGATGTCGAACTCAAAACACTTATTTTGGTGAAAAGGACAATTCAATGTCAGTCATCATTGTTCTTAATGATGCTGAACATGCCAAATAAAAGATTTGTAGACAACAACACGCTTGAAATTGTGATTTTATTGAATTTTCCATTAAAAACCCTTCAGAGGGTCCACTATAGGAAAGGGGTCCACTAATGGATAACGTACCCTATTTTTGAAAAACTCAAAGTGAACGTGTTTCTGGGGACCCTAAACTTCATGCTTCCCCACAAGTTGAGCCTGCGCAGTCATTTTTGTAATTTTTTGTAGGTCAGTGTTATTAAAAGGTTCATTCAAACAAAAAGAAAACAATTCAAAATCGCACAAAAACATGCAAAAACTTCAGAACTACTCTAATTAAGGAAACATCAAAATAAAACCAATAAAAAGTTGCCAAATTTATTTTTGAATCAAAAACAAAAAACATAAGGAAGAAATACTCATCATTATCACAACTCAACATTTTTGAAGATGATGTCAGCAAAAGCTTCTGTTCCGTTAAGCTATGAATAGGGGGAGCCCAACCTGAACACGCTCCAATCGACAGAATTGAATTTTAATAAATTCACTGCCAATAAATAACATTGTTATTACCGTCATCAGGGGTGACATTGGGTCTGAGGGGTGAGATTGGGTCATACAAAAATGCGAAAATTTGTATGACCCAATCTAACCCTCCAGACCCAATGTCACCCCTGATCGGTTATAAATGGTATGGAATCATCTTGCGCACCTTCTAATTTTTGCGACTTTCTACAAATAATCGTGGGTGCGCATGGTTGTTTAAGATGATTCCATGCAATTTATACCCGAAATTCACTTAAAATTTTGAAATTTGTATGACCAAATCTCACCCCAAGACCCAATGTCACCCCTGATGACGGGTACACGGAAAAAATACCAATTTTTGAAACTATCAAAATTGCATAAAAAATTGAAATATTTTTTTTACTTATTCAAGCTGTTCAAATATAAAAGAATGAAATCACAATCATGCTCATGAAATTGGCAAAGAAACAACCTACACAAGCCTTCCGAAAAGTCATATAAAATTGTTTGAAATTGAGAATAGCATGTTTTTTAACAACAAAAAATAAACATCATAGACCAACGATAAATCACTAACAAAAGCAACAAATCAACAGGCAAAGATGATGCCCATCTAGTTCCACCGGAAGAGCTGAGTTCTACAAACTATAAATAAACGGCTGCTCTCGGTCAGCGTAAACGAAACTGTTTGCGGAAAACACACTCGAAACAGCCTGCCAATAGGCGGCTGTCTTGAATCTTGAAACGCGTTGATTTTGGTTTTCACCACGGAACCCTGAGACCGTCCCAGTTATCATCCTTGATGTAATTTTGTCTGTGGTGCTAAATATTCGGCATTTAAATGCAATTTTCTCGGCAAAGCCTTCCCGCATTTAATTCTAATTTATAAACCCATTTGGGCCCGAAAGCTTCACGATGATCCAACTCCACTGCCTCTGATGGAACGGCGAAACGAGGCGAGCCTCACTTTGCTCAAGGCGACACTCGTAAAAGTTTAATTTGCCTAAAAGTATACCATTCGCAGCCCACTGCCATCTTCCGTGACGAATCTCTTGCTACTGCTGCGTGGTGGGTAGCATAGAACAATGGCATCTAGCTTTTCCAAGTGGTACTCCCAAAATCATCGATAGTAGAGCATGTCGAGGCGAAGGACAAAGCGCAAATAAAATCTAATTTAATTTTCCGGTTTGCACACAGTTTGGTGCATACATCCGGGCGTTTTCCCATTAAGAAAAAGGCTCAGCCCAGGCATGGGAGAATAAAATTATTACGTTCATTTCACGACGATCATTTGCCGTCAATCACCTTCCGGAGGGGCCTACCCGTGGTGATCCATTCTCGGTTTGCTGGAGAGCCTGCGGCAGGATTGCAAATTTATCACCCAGTTTCACAATCGACTTTGGAGACTGTGAGTTCTAATCCCGGCTGGGGAAGATGGGCAGAATTTATGGGTCACCTGCTGAAACCATGTCGATTTACAATGGTTTGGCGACTTCAAGAACTCGACAGTCTCATAGGGGTAGATTGATGGATTCGTTTGTGCTCGGGAATGTGTTGGAATGCACCCGGCACTGGGAGGCTGAGATTTGGTGCTGCGGGTGGAGGGGGAGGTTTTAATTTTCATAATAATTGAATTGTTTCTCAAGTGGTCATTGATACAAATGGACTATCAATGTGTAGTTTACAGGATAGCCATAGAGTTCGAAAGCAATGATTTTTTTTATTATTTGAATGGCTTTGGAGCTTTATTTTTGGAGTGTTTTGCATTTTAACTACACAACAGATGTTAGAAAAACACAAAAATATATGATACATCTCTTCACTAGAAAACTTAACTAACAATCATTGCGCTAGCGTTGACGATCAAAGTTTAAAAGTGTGTCCATTTGTTTCACTTATTGTTACAATTAAATACATTCAATTAGAGCTGCTGTACCATTTGCTCCAACTTTCCAACTTAAACTATGGAATTAAATTATCCACCTCAACTAACGCTTAGTGCAATTCTGGCTTCCAAGTTCACTGGTCATATTGATCTTAAAACTGACTAATTTCCATTTATTTCTGGATTCGAATCTTAGAAACAACCTTTATTTTTTTTTAATTTGTAAAATATATTCACAAAATAGAACCAATTGATTCAGAACAAAACACTTGGGACATCTATGCCAACCGAAAACCGAATTACTATTCCAACTACATAGTCCAAATCCCCGTCAAATCCACTCTGCAAAGTAGCGCCAAAAGTTTTGGACAGCCTTTCTCCGGTTCGCTCCAAACTCCTCATTGGGTCTAGTTCCATGATTTTATTAGACCGACAGCGCGTGGAACTACTATGGTACAAAGTTTTGCCATCAGTTTTGAGCGCAAACGAATCAACTCAACTGTGTGACAGCGTGACACCCGGTGGAAACAAATTTGGTAGCCCTGAGGGGAAAGATGGAGTAAAACCACGATATTTTTTTATTTTCAAAAAGGGTTTTTTTTATTTTCTGAATATTTTAGTAAATCATACAAAACGGTTTTTTTAATATTGAGTAACAATATTTTATGCAATATTAAACACATTTTTCATTAAATGGAAAACATTTACAAAAACTGATTCTTCAATTAAAATTTAATCCCTTCTTCTAATCAGGATTTAAATTGTAATTAAGCTATATTAGAGTGACAATTCAAAAAATCGACTTCAGGGTTACCTTCTGACTCGATTTTTTAGTTAAAATAGTAACTGTGCCAATTTTGAGCCAAATCGGTTAAGGTTCGTTAAAGTAACTAAAATTATTGAAATTTTACTAAATCCTTTTATTTATACCAAATAACTTTATATCTTAAGTTAAATA
>NC_068937.1:119076290-119160548 GCF_016801865.2 Culex pipiens pallens
TGACAAGCCACATAGCCATACACATAAAAGAAGAAAACTAGCGAATCCACCTGAATGTATAAGATCAGTCTGTTATAGCCACACGATTTTCTGAAAAAAAAACTCTTAATGTTACCCTACCTTAAATAGCAGTGCAGTAAATCTAATGATCAATCAAATAAAGTTCCATAATTACCAACTAAATGGCCACGTGTAGTGACTGTCATCTATGTGAGCAATCCTCCCTCCCCTAAAACTTCTTCGTATTTCAGCTGTGAAAATGTGTTCCGAAAGTTGTAGAGTCAAAGAAGAACACGTTTATACTAACAACAAAAATAGGAAAACAAACGTTGATGTGCGAACAAAATACAAATATAACTTTCTTCCATGCAACATACAATTGAGAAACCAAAGTACTAATTTTGGCGAAAATGCAAAAATAAAACATCTACTTTAGTTTCTCGTCAATACAGAAAAGTAGAACTGCTAAACTTGCACACAAGATTGTGGGGACTTAATCCGGAGTCGACGATTAAAACGAGGTTTAATAACTAACTAACTGATGTTTATTGATTACGACTTTCTCCGCGTGTTTCGTCTGATTGGAGTGAGACAATTCTGAGTGGTCAAGGTTGTGTCACATAAGGTAACACACTCGACTTGCTTGGTGTGTGTGAGGCGTAACCCACAGGGCCCCCCCAGTTACACCAGGAATCTGACCCGATGTCCCGACGGTGTAACTTTTGTACGGTGATCATCCGCAGGATAGTCCAACTCCTGGTTGAGCATAAATGCCGGCTTGAGCCGGTCGATCGAAATCCGCTGCGTCTTCCCGGCAACTAGAACATCCATCCACTTGGCATCGCGACGCAACACCCGGTGCGGTCCATCGTACGGATGCTGTAGAGGACGCTTCACAGTGTCGACACGTACGAATACATGTGTACACTCCTTCAACTCCGGACTCACGAAGAACTTCCGGGTACCATGGCGATCGGGTTTAATCGGCTTGACCTTTTCGAACGAACGGTGGAGCACTTTCGAGAATTCGGCTTGATCCATGTTCTGCGTAGGGGCTTCCAGGAACTCCCCCGGAATACGAAGAGTTTGGCCGTACACCATATCCGCTGCTGAACACTGTAGATCGTCCCTGTAGGCAGTTCGTAAACCCAGGAGAATCAGCGGCAGTTCGTAGAACCAGTCCTTGGGATTCACGCACATGATCGCTGCCTTCAGAGTTCTATGGAACCGCTCAACCATGCCATTTGCTTGCGGGTGGTAGGCGGTAGTCCTAATGTGGTGAACTCCAAGAATGCGCGTCAGCTCCCGAAAGAGGTCGGACTCGAATTGACGCCCTTGATCCGTGGTCACGTCCTCGGGCACACCGAAACGGGAAATCCAGGTCGAATACAGCGCCTCAGCCACCGACGCCGCAGTCATGTCCACCAGAGGAATGGCTTCCGGCCACCGGGAAAATCGGTCGATGATGGTCAAGAGATATCGGTGACCATTTGATGGTGGTAGAGGGCCAACCAGGTCGATGTGGATGTGCCGAAACCTTGCTTTCGGCAACTCGAAGTCCCGGAACGGAGCAACAGTGTGGCGAGTAACCTTAGAGCGTTGACAATCCAGGCAGTTACGGACAAATGCGTTGATTTCCTTGTTCATTGACGGCCACACGAAACGTTCCGCTATCAGCTTCCTTGTTGGCTTCGACCCTGTGTGAGCGATCCCGTGGAAGTGCTTCATGACTGCGAGGCGGTGCGCTTTCGGGACAAAAGGCCTTGGGTTGCCACGTGATGTATCGCAATACATCCGCTGCAAACACCCTGGCAACGTTCTTGATTCGAACTTGAGAGACGTTGTCGTCGACTTCAGCAGTTGTTGTAGCTCAATGTCCCCGGCTTGATCCTTGGCAATCGATTGAAAATCAACCGAACTTGGAGAAGAAACACTTTCTACACGTGACAACGCATCGGCTACGTAGTTGTCTGTGCCGCTTACATGCCGAATGTCCCTGGTGAACTCCGATATGAAGCGGAGGTACCGCTCCTCGTGCGGCAGCCGAGAGTTCGAATCCGTTGCTAAAGCGTACGTCAGTGGCCGGTGGTCGGTAAAGATGGTAAAATTTCGTCCCTCGAGGAAATGCCGGAAATACTTCACCGACATCTTCATAGCAGTCAGCTCACGTCCGAAGGTCGAATAGTTCTGCTGCGATTTGGAGAACTTTTCCGAGTAGAACCCGAGAGGTTCCCAAACGCCTCCGCTAAGCTGCTGCAGAACGGCTCCCGCAGCGGTGTTTGAAGCATCGATCATAAGCCCCAGCGGTTTGTTGGCTGCTGGATAGTGAAGTAAAGCGGCTTGAGCTAGTGATTGCTTGCACTCTTCAAAACTGGCTGCTGCGTCTGCCGACCACTCCAACTTCCGGCCGTCGTTCTTGCGATTGTCCGGAATCAGCTTTCGCAGGTTCGCTTGGAGGTCCGTTGCACGCCGAATGAATCGCTTGTACCCATTCAACAAGGCGAGGAAACGGCGAAGGTCCTTCACCGTAGTTGGCCGCTCGTACTGCAAAATAGCTTCAACACGGGCAGGCAGCGGTCGAACACCGGCCGAGTTGATCAGGTACCCCAAGAACTCCACCTCGGGCTGGGCGAAGCAGCTCTTCTCGACGTTGATAACCAAGTTGTGCTCTCGGAGCCTCTCGAAGACTACGCGCAGGTGAGCGCGGTGCTGTTCCGCAGATGAAGAGGCGATGCAGATATCGTCTATAAAGACGACAACAAAGTCCAAGTCACCGAAAATTTGGTTCATGTAACGTTGGAATGTCTGGCTCGCGTTGCAGAGACCAAATTGCATCCGGGTAAACTCAAAAAGACCGAATGGGGTAATTACTGCCGTTTTGGGTATGTCGCTCTCTTCAACTGGAATTTGATGGTAAGCCCGTTCCAAGTCCAGCGTCGTAAAAACAGACTTACCGTCGAAGGAGTTCAACAGGTCGTGTATGTGGGGCACCGGATAGCGGTCAGGAACAGTCACTTGATTCAACCGGCGATAATCACCCACGAACCGCCACGTGCCGTTCTTCTTGGGAACGCAGTGCAGGGGGCTGGCCCAGCTGCTGCTTGACGGACGGCAGATTCCCAAGTCGCACATTGTCCGGAACTCCTCCTTGGCGGCCTTCAACTTCTCCGGGTGCATTCGCCGCGCCTTCGAAGCCACCGGCGGTCCTTTGGTGACAATATGATGCGTTACTTCCCGTTGAGTTTGTGTCTGCAGCGTCGAAGGGAGTGTCACTTCACGGAACTCGTGCAACATTTCGCCGAACGGGTGTTTGGCGTCCACGACAGTGACGGTGTGCAGATCAACTGTCATCACACCACCAACCGATTTGAGCCCCGTTTTCTCGTCCACCAAACGTCGATTCCGCAAGTCCACGATAATGCCAAAATGTGCCAGCCAATCTGCTCCAATTATCGGCATCGTCACCTCCGCAACGAGAAACTGCCAAGTGAAGCTACGTCGCAGACCCAGACTAGTGGTCAAGAACCTCGATCCGTACGTTTTAATACGGCTTCCGTTTGCCGCATGCAGTTGTTGTGTTGGAATACCTTCTGCTCGATCTCGTCTGCTTGCCGGTATGATGGAGACATCTGACCCGGTATCGATCAGGAACCGGGTGCTGGACACAGGATCGTAGATGGTCAGTCGGCGGCTTTCGTGTTCTCCCCCCACTTTCGCCGTTTCCAGTGGGGAAGAACTTAGTTTTTTGAATTGAACGCACAGGGTTCACGGCACTGGTGAGCATCTCGACCGTATTTACGGTGGTACCAGCACACTTCCTTCTGCGATCCGGTTCTTGATTTCGACGAGGAACGGCCTCGAGAGGCCGATCGGTTCCGTGTGCGTTCAGACGTCGTCAATCGACGAACTTCGGCGGTCAGAAAATCTACCTGTTCTTGAAGACCGGAGGCGCCGCTTGGTCCAGCTGCGTCGTCAACGGCGGCCGTCGTCAGAGAGCTCGTAACCCCCACCATCTTGTCGGCCATTTCAGCCAACTTGTCCAATGTTCCGTCGTGACAGCTTAGGATTGGACGAACGTTTACCGGAAGCCGCTGAATGAAGAGCATTTTGAGCAGATTGTCGTCTACTTTCAATCCGATTGCCAGCTCGCGCATCTTCGCCAGCAGATGCGTAGGACGCAAATCGCCCAGTTCGTACGAACCAAGCAATCTCTCCAGCCGAGTTTCCGCAGAGAGCACGAAGCGGGAAATCAACCTTTCTTTGACGGCAGCATACTTGTTGTCAGCTGGAGGAGCTACCACTAAATCCGAGATGTGGCAAATGACGGTCTGGTCCACCTTCCCGATAATGTGGTAATATTTCGTCTCGTCGTTTACGACCCTACCCAAGGCAAACTGCGCTTCGGCCTGGGCAAACCACATCACCGGGTCATTCTTCCAGAAATCCGGCAACTTGATTGAAACTGCTGCAGTTGCAGCAACTTCTGCGTTGTTGTTTTCGGTCGACATTTGAGGTTATGTTCCACGTCGGAACGATTTTTCTCGGATAACCGGAGCGAGCGCGTTCGAACAACGGTAAAAACTATTTCCGCGGCGTCGGGGTCACCAATGTGGGGACTTAATCCGGAGTCGACGATTAAAACGAGGTTTAATAACTAACTAACTGATGTTTATTGATTACGACTTTCTCCGCGTGTTTCGTCTGATTGGAGTGAGACAATTCTGAGTGGTCAAGGTTGTGTCACATAAGGTAACACACTCGACTTGCTTGGTGTGTGTGAGGCGTAACCCACAAGATAAAAACGAAAAATCAGACAAGACAATTTAGCAGTGTACTCAATGTTTGAAACACAATCCGGTTAAGCTAATAAAGAAATGTGTACCAAAAAAACAACAATCATGTAGAGACAAAACACCGGAATGTGAAACCCCTCTCCTACTGACTTCCGAATCATTCGATGTGCAATATTAATCGTAATCAAATCGTAAGCGAAAAGCCCTTTTTATACTGATGGCAATAATCCACCTAAAGAAAAGCGAGAGATATAGATAGCGAAAAGCGCAGGTCGAGCAGCTTTCAATTGTTTGGTTTTCCCCTTTCTCATCCCTTTTTAAAGTACTATCCTCTATAAAACTAGTCCTAACCTTTAACTAACTTATAGCAACAACAAAAAAAAAGAATGAAAGTCCAACTCAAAATCGGAAACAAAGCGAAATTCTAACTCTCCCTATTTTTGACTAACTATCGTGTATAAAAAATCGAACTAGTAACGATATTAAACGGAAATGCTATAACCTTTAAGAAATCCTCATATTTATATACAATCTTTTTTCAAGTGTCATCACAGACCACTGATTTTCTTACCAAACAAAACCTATTTTGAAGCAACAATATCGAACTCGAAAAAAAATTTCACTATTCCCAAAAAAAACAAACTACTACTATCAAACTCATTTCCTCTAACGTTTCCTGTACTTAAATATACCACACGAAAAACAACCTTTTACAATTACGGCCAAAATACGCAATACTCTCCCCCTTTTCAAAACTGTACTCACCTAAACTTTGTCAATAGCCCTGGATGCTGAATAGCAAAAAAGGAAACCTACAAAAAAACCACTCCGACACCCACAAACACTCCACCAAACCACACAGTCATGATACACAGATGCTAGAAGGGAGGAAGAACAGAAAAAGAGGGAAAAGAAGAAGTGCAGCAGACGAGCAACCAAAATCGTCTAGTAGCAAATAGAGCAACAACAACAAAAAAGTAATAAAGAAACGAAATAAAAAGCTTGTGTTGATTTTTTCTAGTGTGCTGCTGAAAGAAAGCTCCTGGCATGAAAGAGAAAGAAGCGAGCTTCGCGGACGTTCGCTGCATTGGAATCGAACCTGAAAGCTTTGGTTGTTTTCGGGGACAACTTGCTGTGGGAAGATTGCTTCATGGAGGAGCAGCATGGTGTATTGATAAAACATAACTGCCCATAATTGAAGATTCGGCTACTATGGTAAATCAAATATTCAAGAAAAACTCGTGTTTGTGTTCGTCACCAAATCGGCAAAATTCAATGGAGAACGTTTGGCTTTTCGCATCAACAACAAAAACTAAACAAAACTTTATTGAAATTCAAGTTGTGAAACTGTTAACTTTTCACGCTTATCAGGAGAAACAAAATGGACAACTTTTCCTTACAAAAAACAGTGCTGAAAAGTTCGTTACAGCACTCATTTAGACCTCTTTTATTTTTGAACACGCGAGAAAAATACGTCTTTCAATCATTTCCCGTATATTTTGTATGGCGATTAGGTTGCTCCTATCCAAAATAAAGTGGTCAAAATAATACGTTTTTCGTTGATTTTCTCAAAAACCAAATATTTCAAAAAATCTTATCTATGGAACGGTTGAACCAGTTTTAGAGCGCTACATTTCAAAAGAATAGTTATTAGTTGGGCTTTTTAGGAAAAATATGTTGGTCTGAAAAAACTAGCTAAATATTTGAAAAGGTCCTATGAAAAATGCATTTGCTGATGTGAAGGTTTCCCTTTTTCCCTGATTCCTTGTAATATTTTACATAACATATCCGAAAAATGCGAACATCCATTAACACGATTCGTAGGTATGATTTTTAGGACAAAATAACTGGGTTTTTCGACGCGCCGCGCACGAAAACAAGAGAATGACGAAAACGATAAAACTGGCAATAACTTGTAGAAGGTTGCCAACCGGTAAGCATTTTAAAAATAAAGTTATGATTGAGTTTTTGAAGATGTGTGATTTTTTTTAGAAATTTAAATCATAAGACCTATTAAAACTCAATTTAAACAGTAATTAAAAGAATTTTCAATATGTTTTGTGTAAAAATATCCCTTTTTGGCTCTGATTCAGATGATACATTACAAATTTTAGCAGGATTGAGATTTTAATGGGTGTTATTGGATTTTTATGGATAAGCTGGCTTGGCCGAAAGGTTACGCTTTCCACTTTGTAAGCGGAAGATCATGGGTTCGATTCTCATCTGCTCCAACCTTCCATCGGATGGATGGATATTTATTTATTATTTGTTTTAATATTGTTTAATGATATTTTATCTTATTGATGTTCCTGACGGTGTTTGAAACTTGGAAATGCATTTTCAACATTATTTTTCTATACAAATTTTATTTATTCTTGTTAAAATTATGTATTGATATTTAAGGATTAAAGGTTTTAATTTTTAAACAAGTCCCACAAATTCAAAAATTCGGTTTAAACTAAATGTTCAAAATGTTTAGTGATTTGCATATTTTGCTCATTTTTATGAGTAAATTTCACATAAAACCCATCATTTGACAAGTTTCCATAAGGCCGTTGCAAATATTTCTTAAAGTTTATGTCACCCCCCCACCCCCCCCCCCCCCCTTCGAAATCGGTTCGAAAAATCAGGGGGCAAAAAAATATGTTTTCAAATAACTTGAAATTTTTAAAGGAAATAGAAGTCTAACCAACTGGAAACAATTAGAAATGCATTTTCCTGCGTTTAAAATCATATTTAGCATGTCTGAAATCGATCAAAAATATATTAAATTTTTGTGGAATTTTAATGTACAGCACCGCAAAAAGTTTTTTTTGCGGCGAATGATTGCAAAACAACTGGGCTGGTGTAAAATGCACTTGAAAACACTTTTTCATTCAAATGTTGAGACCATGGTTTGTTATTTAAATTGTTTTATTTTTTATATTTTTTTTAAGGTAGCTATGACTGAACATTCTAGAAAACACGCTGGAAACAGAGGTAAAAAGGGACTGTTTTGTAATAAATTAATTAGTGAAACTCAGCTCTTTATAGAATGTTTCAATGAGGACACTTTTAGGAAATTTTATTTTACATGACATAAACTATATAATTAGTTTCCATGAACAATGAACAATAATATGTAAAACACACATTTCATATTCAACAATTTATTGAACTGCTCAATCACCTAGCTAAACTTTACAACTAGACTAAACTTAAACGACTCTCTCTTTTTGCTGTTATTATTCACACTCAATTGGCAACCGTTTATAAATAATCTCTCATCCTGCTCTCAACAATCAACCATCACGGATTTTGGTTTATTCAAGTGCGCAATCCCTAATCCTTGCCGATTAGATACGACGAGTTTATAACCACCTGCAGCTAGACGGCTTGCAGCAGACCTTTGGCTTGTAGGACGACGTGTTAAACGCATCCGCTTGACTTCTTCAGGGCGACATCAACAATAAATTTAGCGCACAAGCACTAATGCAGTTAACAGGAAACACGCCAAACTGACCGCAAAGCTAACGGAAGCGGTTGCAGTTGTCGTTTCGACGGCCATCGTGGTCGTACTAATCGCTTCAGTTGTTGTTGTTGTTGCCTCCGTGGTCGTCGTTGTTACACCTTCAGTAACGGTCACTGTTCCCGTTGTAGTTGAAATTACCTCACTCGTTGTTACTTCCGTGGTGGAGGTTTCCTCCGTGACCGTTGATGAGATTTCCTCTGTCACTGTTGAACTTTCCTCTGTAACTGTCGTATAACTGTCCTCTGTCACTGTTGAACTTTCTTCAGGATCTGCGGTCGTAGTTTCTGAAGTGGTTGAGGTCTCCTCTGTTACTGTTGTAGAACTTTCCTCTGTCACTGTCGAACATTCTTCAGGATCAGCGGTCGAAGTTTCTGAAGGGGTTGAGGTCTCCTCTGTGACTGTTGAAGAACTTTCTTCTGTCACTGTTGAACTTTCCTCCGTAACTGTCGTGGAACTTTCTTCAGGATCAGCTGTCGTAGTTTCTGAAGGAGTTGAGTTCTCATCTGTGGCAGTTGTTAAATCCTCCTCTGTCACTGTTGAACTTTCTGCAGGATCTGCTGTCGTAGTTTCTAAAGGGGTTGAACTTTCTTCTGTGAGAGTTGTTGAATTTTCTTCTGTAACATCTGTTAAATTTTCCGAAGGGTCAGCTGTCGTTGTTTCCGAAGGGGTTGAGCTCTCATCTGTGACAGTTGTTGAGTTTTCCTCTGTAACTGGTGTGGGGTTTTCTGCAGGGTCAGCTGTCGTTGTTTCCGAAGGGGTTGAGCTCTCATCTGTGACAGTTGTTGAGTTTTCCTCTGTAACTGGTGTGGGGTTTTCTGCAGGGTCAGCTGTCGTAGTTTCTGAAGGGGTTAAACTTTCCTCTGTTACAGATGTTGTGTTTTCCTCTGTAACTGTCGTTAAATTGTCCGAAGGGTCAGCTGTCGTAGTTTCTGCAGGTGTTGAGTTCTCTTCTGTAGCAGTTGTTGAATTTTCCTCCGTAACCTCTGTAAAATTTTCTGCATGGTCGGCTGTCGTAGTTTCTGAAGGAGGTGAATTTACTTCTGTCACTGTTGAACTTTCTACAGGGTCAACGGTAGTAGGTTCTGAAGGAGCTGAGTTTTCCTCTGTAAGCGCCGTTGAGCTTTCCGAGGAGTCGGCTGTCGTAGTTTCTGAAGGAGTTGAGCTTTCTTCAGGGTCAGCAGTCGTAGATACTGAAGTGGTTGAACTGTCTTCAGTGACTGCCGATACACTTTCTGAAGCATCCGCAGTTGTCGTTTCTTGAGAGTTCGAATTTTCATCAGTACTCTCCGTGGAGACGACTTCCGTTGTTGCCGGGCTATCGACACCAGTTTCAGCCGCAACTGTCGTCGTTCCTTCTCCGTCAGACTTTTCCGCCTCCAAATTACTGCTCTCTTCAGCTTCTCCGTTTCTGGCTGTGGTCCTCGAAGAAGCGGTTGTCATCGAACTGCTCGATGAAGCTGTTGTGACAGGCGCATCCTTGTCAGTAACATCGATTTCATTTTCTGCCGGATCAGCTCCATCATCCGAGGTCGGTTCTTCTGCGGCGTCTATATCAACCAGCGGGCTGATTCGGTCATGGTCGATAGTTGAGTCAGTAAAATCCACCTTACTGACCACTGCCGTGGGTTTGCTGAATCAGAGAAAAAAAAAGAAGTTTTGTATTTGATTACTTTGTCTCGTAATCGCAAACCAAACTTTCAATATAGTTTTATGTAATAAGGATTAAAATTTAAAATGTTTGGAATTTACTAGAAATTATAACCTAAATCTAGATTTCTTTATAACGTTCTTAACTTTTAAGGCTAGTTTGCAGATCGGAAGGAAAGGAACTGGTTTTGTGCCATAATTTTAAATAATTTTGAACGTTCACTATGAGCAACAATTTGGAACAACCATACAATGTGTACATTATAAACATTATTTGGCAGTTTCACAAACTAATTGTAATTTCACTTTTTTTCACTTCAAGATCACGTTATTTTTCCTCAGTTCTCACGATGTCATGACGACCAATCTTCTTCAACATACCTATCATAGAAAAGGGGATTTCCACTGGCTAGCGCCACCAACGCTGCTGCGGTGGCCACAAAACTAAACACTAAACTCCTCATCACTATCACAGTTCCGTTCCTGGGTAGGTAGGCAGGTGAATTTCCTAATTTCGATCGATGTCTCTCGATGTTGTCACCCGTATCGCTCGAGAACAACTGAATCCTTGCCAATATATAGGGCCCGCTTTAATAAGCCACCATCTTCCGTATTGAAAAATAAAAGGTTCGCACTTGATTGCCAATTTACACCCCCTGCAATACCAACATCACAAGTACTCGTCACAGCACAGAACACGACACATCATTCCGATACCCGAAAGGTAGTAATTTCCCAGGCGACCGACGACGGTGCGATGTGGCGTCAAATCTGCCGCAACGTTTTATCAGCTGCCGCGTTGAGTTCAGTCCGGGGGAAATCTTCGAGTTTGAACCTCCCGACTTTTTCTGAGTCACGCTGGCGAACCTTTCTGCCAGACGAGAGAATTCCTTATCGCCGTCTCCAAGAGCTGGCAAAGCTAGAAAGTCTTCAGGTAATCAAACCCGCTTAAACGCTTATCCTGATCCAGAGGAGCCACTCCGTTTTACGACCTGCTCAAACGGACTCGAAATGACTGACTGGGCCAGGGTGGAGACCTCGAAGTAATTGAACCTTCAATGAGGCATACGGCTGACGGTCGGCGGCGGCGGCGTTCAGGGGAGGACAAGGACGATGAATATATTAAATAATGAGAGACAAGTCCTCACGGGAAGAGGACAGCTGCAGGCAGGGCCAATTACCTGGATTTTTCTGTGAATGACTGAGTGTGTGTGGCCAAACATTTGTGTGACGAAATAAGGTGCATCAGGTATTGATTGGAGTCGGTGGCAGAAAAACGATTTACGATAATGTCCAGAAGGTAATCAGCTGGTAGTAGCCGGTAGTCCAGTGCAGGGTGGGAGGAAACATTATTGGACAGTTCCGGTTGGAGAGATGTCCCGTTGACGTCACCGCAAACATGTGTTTACGAAAGCGATATTGAAGATAATGATTTCTAAATCGACAACATGTTGTCTTGTTTTTGTGAAAACTCTATTGAATTTTAAAACAGGGGTTAAATCCAATTAATAGAGGCAAACACGCATTTCAATTCCTATTGGGTATGTAAAAAGAAGAATGCGAAAGTGCCGAACACAATACACAATTACACAATTTTCAAAACAGCCCTCATTTCCCATGACTCATGAAGAGTATCGGGGCCGGCAAAGCGGATTCTGTGGCTTTTTTTTCACTTAATGTAAACATGTTAAGGGCAACATTCGACAGGTTGCCTCCCTAGTTGTGTTGGTCCGAGCAGGGATTTGAACCCCGATCTACCGCTTACGAGGCGAAAGCGTTACCACTAGGCTACTTGGCTCGATCTGTTCCCCGGAGTTCAAACTCTAATCTGATGAGAACGGCAGAAAGGGCAAATATTACAGGTTGAATGCTTAACTGTAAAACCGCCTGCGCCCAGTTCCGGCTCTGAAAGATGGCGAATCTGTATCTTTTGAAGGAATTTTCTGATCGGTTTGGTGTCTTGGGAAAAGTTGTAGGTATTGATGATGACTACCCAGAAAAAAAGGAGGAAAAAATATTTTCCGATTTTTAAATTAACTTTTATGACAAAAAATCAATTCAAGCAAAAAATTGTAAATGGGCCAAGGCCAAAGTGTAAACAAAGAGTCTGTCCTGCTCGTTCCTAACGTAAACATCCATTGACGTAAGCAGGACAGACTGTTTGTTTTCACTTTGGCTTTGGCCCATTTACATTGTTTTGCTTGAATTTCCCAAAATCCATATTTTTTATTGTTCTTTTTTTATATCTTTAAGGGTTCAATAAACTGCAACTTTTGAGCCATAGAAAAATATTGTCAAAATTTTTGCCGCCAAGTTATGATCTCTTCAAAAAATTCTTTATCTTATGTATTTTTTTTTTGAAAAATAGAAATTTTTCTCGATTTTTTTACTCCAGTTTTCAACGTAAGTTTAAGTTTGATTTCGAAAAGTACATCAAAAGAAAATTTCATCAAAAGAAACAGAATTTCTAATATTTTCGTACCATTTTTGTATGGACAACTGCCAAAATGGCATTGAGCCATGAATGGGTAAACCAATGACACAAAATGGCTTCTTTGGTCATAGGGAAGGCCCCCAAAAAGTTTTAGCCAAAGCAAAACATAAAAATGCACGAAATCGGCTGATTTCGTAGATATTTCTAAATAGCAAAAAAAAAAGTTGTATGCGACACGATGCAAACTCTGTTTTTTTCAGCACTCTACGTGATTATCCAACTCGACAGATATTGCTGTAACTAGAGCAAGTGGAATATACTGTTTGTTTACTTCCAAGGAGGTAACGCCCTTTTGAATAGTTACTTTTGAAACGTACGACTTGTGCTTAAAAAAGCATAATTTTGCATTTAGTTGCAAAAACTACTATGCAGATTCCAAATGTTAAATGTGTGTATTAAAACAATAGCAACTGTTGCTTCATTTTACACTCAGATAAAAACTAGCAAATGCATCCTGCACCAAAGCCTCAATCTGCCACAGTCAGCGAGCAAGTTCGCACGCTTATCACCCGCTCTGTATTCCAGAAAGACCGGGTAACGCAAAGAGTGTTCTGCTCGGCTTGGTCTTGCCGGCAACAGTGCCATCATTACTAGCTAGTATGATTAGGCTACCCGCAGATAGACCAGAAGCCGCTTGTTCAGCTCAGCTGATTACCAGCGCGAAAGCTTCCTGACTTGCTGGTGAAGGTCAAGTTCCGCGATCGTCGTCGTCGTCGTCATCTCCGTAGACTACGACGCATTGTGGAATTTCCCGGTTCCTTCGGTCCATCGAACATGCATCATGGGTTTGGTTCTAATCGAATTGTGCAACCCATCAGCTATCAGCAGCTTCTTTTGCTGGAGATTATTAGGGAAGTCTGCGAGAAAGCGATGATGTAACCTTTGTTGACTCTTAACTAATACACTTTGGGGGGAGGGGGAGTTTGCTGTTGTCGAAAAGGAAGTTCATGGAACTTTCTCTGCAGCAAAATTTTCCCTCGTTATAGCCTTTTTCCACAGATAACGACGATAGAGACTTCTTCCAATGAGTCAATCGTAACCAATATAAAATCAATCAATAGTCGGTGCATTACATTTGATATCGATTTTAATCAAAGAGGCATATCAGTTGCATTAAAAACGATAACAAGTGTGTACCTTATCGTTATTGTGCAATCTTGTGAGACGTTTTCATAAAAAAAGACATGAAAGCTACAGGACAACAAAAGATTCTTCTTATTCAGTGAATAAAAGTTATGTACTTCAAACAGTCCAATTCCATATGCCATAAAACCACTTCAAGGAGTTTTAAATACAGTAAATCTTAAACTGAAGTACCTGTTGCACCAATTGTTTAAACATTTGTCATTGCCGCCGCCACCGCCGCCGTGCAACAAGTGGTCGTCACACGTTGTTTGTACATTCCATTTTATTACACATAGTAGTAAACAAATCTTCGTTATCTGCTGGTGCTGCCTGGCTGATTCGCATCCCTTCGTATTTGCTGGAAGATTTTGGAAGCATTTGCTTAAAGGTCAGCAGTCAATAATTAACAAATACGTTTTCATTTATCAGTTATTCTCAAAATTGTGACAAAACAAAATTAAAAATCCTATAAACATATGACAATAGCTTATAGGTCATTTAAAAAAAAACTCTAGAACTCAACTCGAATCGATTGTCGGTTCCCAACAAAGTTGTTCACCTTAAATTTTCATTTTAATGACTCAATCTGATCTAATTTTGTTAAGCACTTCAACGCTCAACAGTGACCATGCGTCTCCATGAATGTTTTCTGAGGCCATGGAAACGCGTGGTACTTTAAGTTTGTTTTATGTTCTTTTATTTTAGTTTACATAAACAAAATGAATGAAGAATTTCTGTTGCCACCAAAACGACAAAAATCGACAAAAACAATGCAAAGTAAAGTTTTTAAAGAACTCCATTATTTCGAGACAAGAAAGCACCAATAAACATTTAATCAAGTAAATAAAATAAACCCTTGTTCAACTACTAACAGGCTACCCTTGTTCAACTGTTTACTACTCAAGTACAATCCCGGAGCACGAGCCGAGAGTTACGGATGCTGCACAGCAGCTCTTTAATCATCTCTCTCATCTCATCACTCTCCGCCTCTCGTGTGGCATAGTATAAAACGAACTCTTCACGCAAAGATCGCGATCATAGTGCTACAACTGTTCTAAAGTTCCAGAAGTGATTGTGAAAAGTGTGCGCGTCCGTTTGCAAAATGACCATCAACGAGAAGACTCGACTTTTGCCCAAGGATTACCAAAAGTCGTACGTGATCCCGATTCCCCAGGAGGACATCAACAACAACAACAATAACAATAACGACAGTGATTATGACTAGTAAGTGCGGTTTGGTGAAGTGCGTGTGCCGGAAAATTCCGTAAATTGTTATCGGACATTCCATGGGTGAAGTTTTGTTCAAGCGAAGAAGAGGCAGGTGATGCAATTGTCTGGGTGTTTTAGCCCAAATTGATTACAACAATGGGCTTTACGGGACTTGACGGTGAAATTGTCCCTTCGAGGGACGATAGTTTGGTGAACCATTTTGTTTATTGTAATTGGTGTCGCAATTACTGTCTTTGTGGTGAATAATTGGGCGGTTATCTCACACAATAAATCGGGACTATTTAGCGGTTACTGTGTAATTTAAAAGCACGTGCATTGTTTTGGGGAAGTATGTTTTGTTATCGATCTTTTGTCGAGGTTTTTACAACAACAAAACCATCGTTTTATTACAAAAAATACCTACATTTCAATAACTTTCGAAATATTTAGTAATTTACTCAATTGTTATGTAAACTGAAAATCAACTTTGTAAAATGCATTTTAAATCGTATGCAGTTGATTAATCTTCAAATAAATAAAACTAAGTTTTGGCTTATGGCAGAGGACCGAAAAAAACAGATTTTTTTAAATTAATTACAACAAAAGTGTTCCGATTATGTGAGAAGACTGTATGGGTTTTTTTTTCTATAATCTATTGAGGTATGAATGAATGCCAATAACAGTGCAAACTGAACCTAATACAGTCCAGACTCGATTATCCGAAGGTTTGTATGGGACTTTGGATAATCGAATCACGAACAAAAAAATAAAAAATCGTATTTTTGGTTTTTTATACTTTTAACATCAAATTCGAATTCAGCAACCCCATTTTAATGAAATTTTAATGGTTGATTGCTTATAAAATTTAAAAAAAAATAATGTTTTTTTGTTTCAATATTTCATCACCGCCATTTTATCCGCAATCTTGGATTTAATATTCAAATTCGCTTTAGAGTAGTTTAGGGGACATACTTAAGCTCAACAATCAAAAATAAGACAACAACCAAAAATCTTCATTCGATTATCCGAAGTGAAATTTTACCAAGGCCTTCGGATAATCGAGTATGGACTGTATAAGAATCAAGATGGGACAGTTATGCTTTCCTGGGCAGTGTAATTGATCAAAATGTATCTTTTTTTATAAACCTGTTCCAAAACCCATTGTATGTACAGTACACGGTTTTTTGGCTAAGCAAATCATGTAGTTATCAAAAAAAAAAAAATGCGGAATACTAAGAAAATTATAGCCTTTCTCTAAAAATCATGCACGTTCAACTCATACAGGCACCCTCCAGATGTTACTATTTCCCGATTTTAAATTATACTTTTTGATTCATACAAACATGAAGTAGCCACTTGAGGCACAACATTATCTGTTATTGCGAGCTCCTTCTTTTTTACCTAACAGATTTATACGTTTAACTATGACTCAATTAGCTGTATAATGACTGAGCAACAAATTTGGTTTTCAGCATTAATATTATTTTGTGACTATAAGCTTTCTGTGAAAAGTTCGATTTAAGGCAGGATTAGCGCCTTAGCGCAGTGAGGAAGGCAAATAAAGTTCCATATATCAATTCACACGTGATCTCCACGTTCTAGCTACTTTTTTACTTACTTACAATCGATCCAGCTCAGTGGAGCCGATCCACGCAGGCAAACAGTCGCTGAAACGTGATTTTTACACTCCGCACACAACCCTGCTCAATTGGACCAACGAGAGCCACATGGCCCCTTGTTTGCCACCGCCATTATCTGCGCAAATATTCACCCTTCAGACTTTGTTCAAATATTGACTAATCGAAAACGTATGTTGCGTGTGCGATTCACTTTCCGGCGTTTTGTCGGTGAAATGAACTTGAAAAGTGTTCTTTTTGATAATGATGATTTTTTTTTGCGTCATTCAGCACGCGGTTAAGGAACTCGCCGTGGGGCAGACACTCTAATCGCGGTGAAGAGTTCAAGTTCGCGAGTTGGTTCAACTTTCGGTTCGAATCTGCAGCGCAGTTACCACGAGCTCGTGAAGTGGAGTTATTGTATAGTTTTACTTTATTCTAGTTATCGATCAGCAAACACATAAACAAGTCCGTCAAGCAATTAATAGCTTAGGGGTTGATCGATTAACAAATGTATTGTTTTCAAAGACACGTTCAATTGCACTGATAAATATCAGGAAGCGACTTAACTAATAAAAATCGTCTTTTGTTTTCTTCTAGTGGCTCGTATGCCCTCACCAAAGCTGAACTTTCCTCCTACATCGACGACCCGTTCTGGATTCGAGTCCGTTACGTCTGCTTCTCGCTGTACTGGTTGCTCTGCCTGGTGGCACTGTTCATCTCCTGCTACATCGCCGTATCCGCTCTGGAGAGTGGCCTCTGTGGACCCACCCTGAACGGTGACGGCAACAGCTCACTTGGCAGCACTACCGTCATCACACCCGTCCAGACAACTGAGGCAACACTAGTGTCCGCAACGGACGATGGTTCCGGAGTCATCTTTCGGTTGCTTAGCCAACCGGCTTAGAAGCTTTAATCGGCTCCGTTTTCAAAGACTGTGATTGAACTTAACCTCATTTTATGCTAGGACACCAAACTTCAAGGGGTGAACCCAAACCCCAATTATTTATTACAAAATAACAAATAGTATCTCACCAAGAATTTCACAAGTGAGCTAATGAAACGTAAACAAACGCCATCGACGACTACAACAACAAGGCAGCATCAACTTATCAGATTACCTCTGAGTAGTATGGCAATAAAAGCGTTCATAACTTTGTACAAGCAAATAACTTGAGATAGTAATTCAGACGCGCAAACGCAAACATTGTGTCATCCCATCCCCCCATCATCGATAGGGCCCAAGTTATAAAGATTAGCAGCGTGGAAAAGAGTAAATCTGATGTAATAGTGGGCAGAATTTGCTAAGGCTTACGGAACAGTACAGCAGCATCCTTTGACTATGGTCACAGTGAACGTGGCTCGTGGCCGGCTTTTGAACACATTTTATATGTACTATCAGAATAAACGAATTAATTTAGTATGAAAACACGTGTTCTCAATAAATGATGAAAAATACCTAGTAGACACGATTTTTTTCGAAATATGTCTGATATCAATTCCGTTCATAAATATTATTACAGATTCGGATTAGAAATAGAATTTTCTACAAAAAGTGACTATGGAAAACTCCGACTACGATCACTCCGAGACGTGGCAACGGAATGAGAAATAGAAAAATGTCGACCCTTTTTGGTTTTACACAAATTGTTTACACATGTTTTAGTTGTGATAAACCTTTTTTCATTGTTAATCCAGCTGCAATAGAGCTTTGTGACGTTTCGCGTACGCACACTAGCTCACCATTTGATTTTGCAGCCCGGACAAAATTTAACCTCACTCTCGTTCGTGTACGTATTGTTGATGACCAGTAAAAACACGAATAAGTATTTAAAATGTTCGACCTATCAACCAAAACGTGTCGGTTTTGTCGCTGGAGAATGTCAGTCATTCTTGTATTTTTGAAACTGTCACCATTTGCATGTAAAGGAGGTATTACATTATGACAAACAAACAAACAAATATTTTGCTTTGTTTGGCTTGAGTTTGGAAAACTGTCTAAAACGAAAAAGTGCGAGTTTGTCTAGTGGTTTATCATAGTCTTAGTCTAAGTATTAAGTTGTTATTGTGTTTACATCAGAAACCTAATCAGCCTTTAGATTAGGTTTCTGATGTAAACACATTTTTTCCTATATCTAAAGATTTCAGTGTTCTAATACCCCAAGAACTATTAACTGGTCGATTTTGAAGGATTTGAAACTGCCATGATAAATTTGTGTTCAGCACATCCATGTACACGCTTTTGAAAATTGCTTGAAGTTTGACTTTTCGCCAGAAGGGATAAATTTAAAAAATGTCCTGAGAAAAAAAAAATCCCGGTTACCTCCGTTGTACAAAAACTCGAGCATCCCAAGACAATTACATTTTTCACATGATGTTGGGTGAGGAAAGTTACTTTTTACATTTTGCCATTTATCCAGATTTTTAAGCGAAGATGGCGTAACGAATTGTGTACGCCCGAAATGTCAAAATCACGCAGTGGTACCAACATTACAAAAAAAGTGTACCATGTGTCATGCCATGGTACATTTTTTCTAACGTTGGTATCACTGCGCAATTTTGACATTTCGGGCGTACACAATTCGTTACGCCATCCTCGCTTAAAAATCTGGATAGCGCGTGTTATCCATTTTTGCGATTCATGTCAACATAATGGACCAATATGTCTACTTCTTGCTTCTAAATTAGGGAACAGAATTATAACCTACATTACAAAATTCGTTACGAAAATAATGAAATTGAATGTAAACGCTTTGAAAGCCATCTCCTCACGTTTATTTTTTAATAGGAAATGGGAAATTTGGAACAATTTAAAAAAGATATTTCGATTACAGATTCGAAAAGACTGGGAACCTCTAAGAAACAGCAACTTACATATTTTTGTGATTAAATTTTAGAATTTAAAAAAAATGGGCCGAGGTACATTAACACCTTAACTCCAACCTCGAAAAAAGGGGGAATTTTTATATAAATTCACCCTTTTTCTAGAGCTTGGGAGTTTAGGTGTTATTGTTCTAAAAAAATACAATTAAGTAACGATTTTTTTGTGAACCGACAAATTTTAGTGTTTTTGAAACTATTTTAGTAATTTATAAAATACGTGGGTTTTTAATTTAAATTTAAAGTTTCACGCAAATCCAAGCCAACTTTTTTCCGATTTCGTTTGAGTTGGCGGAGAATTACCCAGTTTTGATTGCAAGAAAATGTGACAGAATCAATTCTATGATTCTGCCATATTTCGCTGGTTTAAAAATCAACATAAAATGTGTGGCTCATGTGGATATTTCGGTATGATTTAATATTCTTTTAAGATGAGGATTATATTGATATCTACTTACAGATAAATGCAAAATTGAAACATAGTTTCCAAAACAATTAAAAGAAAATTTCTAATTGGAAAAAATAGAAGAAAGTGGTAAAACCCAAAATCTACCTCCGATTCACATACGATCAAAAAGCATCATTTATGGGCTAATTTGATCCACCTTTTCACTTTCAATCACAAAGAGACAAGCATCGGCTAGACGTGGCCATTTGTCCCACGGGTGGTGACCGTGAAAAAATATTAAATCAGTCAATCCAATCGATGTCGCGGCTCCAAGGCTACCACCTACTTATGGGAAATGCTTGTTTGTAACGATCGAATAACTCGTGAATAATTAATACACTTTCGGCTGGAACTGAGTCCGCCATCGATAATGACAACCCTTATCGAAACGTTTCCATATGATTTACACCCCACACAATTGATTGCATACTTATGGGTGATGTTGCGATCCGCCTGAAATTAGGCTACAATTGCAAATCAGCAAAATAAGTCCAGGCGAAACTTTTGCTTGTAAAAACCGTTTAATATTAATCTACACAATTGTTAACCACACTGGTACGATTTCATTTGGCCAAAAAAGGCCCACATTTTAAAATGCTTAGCTATCGATCGCCACGCGAAGCCCTTCAAGTTGATGGCACCGAAGCCACTGTAGTGGTAGTCGTGGCCGCCGCTCCCGTTGTCATTGTCGTTGAAGGTTCCGTTGCACTTGTTCCCACGCTGGCTTCGGTGGACGTCGACGAGGTCTGCATCACCAGCACTCCGACTTTTGCGGTGGCCACCTTAACCCGCCCTACCAAATCCTTCTTCCGCTCACGGAACGGTCCAAAGTCGAACGTGTCCAGCTCGGAGCATGGCCGTTCCGGATTTTGGTTTCGGTCGACCTTTCGCATAAGATCCACTGGGGAATGAGTGATGGCATCTGAGTTGCGGCAGATTATGCTGGACAGTTTCGTGTTGTAAATTTGCTGCAGTTGATCTGAAAGTGGAAGGGAATTGTTGAAGTTTTATTTGGATAGCTTAGAAATTTACGCTTACCTCTAGTGAATCGCTGCGGTCCTCGGCGGCGCTCGTACCAGAATGAATCTCCCTGCTTCAAGCGAACAAACTGATCCCCGAGAAGGCACGTAATTAGCGGTCCAACGACTCCCCCTTTTACGGGAGGTTCGCTCAGCGCTCCCGAGTACACGTCAATATTTTCTGGCTCTGCGTACATCTTCTTCATTTGTTCGAGCGATCCTGGATCGACGGCGTCAGCCATTTGGGTCCAGGTATCAACCGGGGGCAATCGACAGTGCTTTCTCCAGTGAGGGTACGAGGGCAGTCCGTGATCGCGTCCACGTTGGATGTTCAACGATACCAAGTCCAGTCCGCAAGGTCGATCGTGCAGCAGATCTTCGGACTTTTCAAACAGTCGTTCGGTCAACTCGGTGGTAAAGAATTGATCGTACTTGCCCAGCGGGGTACTCATTGCTCCACCGATCGCGTCATCCAGACCGGTTGACCCGTACAAGGAGTACGGGTTGAACAGCATTTTGTGCAGCTCGATTCCGGATGCAGAACTCGTCGGATCGCGTGTTTGTTTCATCAATGTCTGGAAAGAAACTAGGCATGTTGAGATTAGAGCTCTACCAATGAATTAGCATGACTTACCGGAAGCAACGTGTGAGCAAAACGGAAGGCCGCTGCCGCGAAAATGTTGGCGATAGAGGCATCTACCGAAGCGTTGTAAGTGTCGCGATCACTGTCCGGAGTAGGTGAAATGCCCATCTGGTCACTGTTGTTAGCTCCGATGATCACGGGAACAAATTCACTGTAGGTTATATGCTGCATCTGGGCAGCCAAGATTCGTCGCGCTTCCTGGAACAACCGCTCGTCGTCCCACTCCGGATTGACCTTCTTTAGCTCCCCGGTTAAGTTGTTATGGTGTCTTGCCCAGATCAAGTGCATCGATGTCAGATGAAGATTTTCATTCGAACGATCGTCTCCAGACTCGAAGCAATACTTGCCAGCTGCGTTCATGCTCGCTTCGTTACATCCGTCATTGGGATCCGTAGATTGTGGTAGCAGTTCTCGATTGTCCGGGGTCGTTAACATACGCAAGCGTCCATCCACTCCTGATCTCAGCCGCTTAACTTTGGCGTCGTCCGACCCGTACACGACCGATCCATCGATATAGGCCGTGGCTTGGTTCAACTGCTGACGTGGTCCCAAATGACCCGTACTTGCCGGTATGGATCGAACAAAGTTCATACATGTCAGGTTATATTCGTGGAAGTAAGGATCACCCGGTCCAAGCATGACCGGGTAGCACTCCGGATGTTGAGGTTGACCTGGATCGCAACACTCGATCGCCTTGCCGCCAACTCCCTGATTCAACGCAGTAGACGTGATGTCGTGGTCCAAGAATTGACCCCAAACAGCGAGCATTACCGAGAAGTTCGGATCATTGTGGTACGAGGGGCGATGCAACTCTATTGAAACTTGCCGTGCACTAGGCAATGCTTTCCGATCAACCGATTCTCGTGGACTCGAAACACCGTCACCGTAGTCCGGGGTCAGCTGACGACGGAAGGGAATCAACGCCACTCCGTACGAATATGGTTGCTTTCGGTTGTTACAAGTGCCGTTGTTAGTCCTGTATCGCGCGTTGAAGTCACACACCTGAGTCTCGTTCACGCGAGGAAGCTTTAGTGCCAACCCTTTTCCGATACTCCAACGACGGTGTCGCTTGTTCATGTTGAACTTTCGGGCGATCGCCTTGGTCGCCTTGTTCTCGACGTAGCCCAACTTGGACACCAAACGCGCGGCCAATGAGGTACTTACAGCACGCTGATGACGGTAGGTCGGAGAATTGACCGGGGGAGCCGTCAACGCTTCCTCCAGCAGTTCCTTATCGCCCAAGGCCTTTTCTCCTTCGGATATTGCCGCCGCCGCATCTTCATCGCTCACATCCGGTCCGTCCCAAGTCGGAATCGATTCGTCTGAAAAAAGAACATTGAGCAAGTCATGTAACGAGCGAAGAAAATTCTACGTACCGGCAAGCGGAAAGCTAATCAGATTAAACAAATCCGGGAAATTCGCCGACTCGGTAGTGTTCGTAACGTTGGCCGCTCCTTTTCTTGCGTCGCCCAGAATTATGTAACTGAGGCTTATGATAATTCCGATCACGAAGGCTCCCCTGGAAGAAAATACTCAAATTAAACTCGTCTTGAAGATAAACCACTTTGTCATAACTTACAAAATGGCGGAGCAGATCCAGCACTGAAAGGTCTTAACCTGGCGCTCCCGCAAAGTTTCGTAACCCTTGTGCTGGTGAACGTATGAGGATCCACTGTCCGTGTCCAGCGGCGGGGGCGGTCCCAGCGTCAACGGTGTCCTTTCGTCGGTCATTCCTGTGGACGGTTGAGTTAGTTATCCGAAAGATTTTATTACGGAAGCCCTTGAAGTTACTGATTGAAATCGTCAAGATCTACACAATTTCAGCATTCACTTACTTTCACTAGGTAGATTAACTCGCATTAGTGCATAGTTATAACAAAGAATCACAAAAAAAAAATAGTAAAGTCCTTCAAATAATCTTTTCTCCACCCAATCAATCCGGGACCAAACTCCAGAAACGCGATGTTACACCGAGAAGTGCCGTTGAACAACTGAACGTAAAGAAACCACTAATAAACTGGTCCGCAACTCGGCTTCGATGCGGTTTCTCCGATATTCGATAGCCCCCTTGTCGACATTCCATCGCCGGCTCGCAGTAGTTGTGCTTCTTGCAAGGTGCATTTTGTCTTCCCAAGAAGTTCAAACACAACTTGTAAGGATTTCCTCCAAATTGGTGAGGGTTAAAGTTCCTATACTTCCAGCCGGCGTGATTGAAATGCTCGATACGTAAAGGACACAATTCGGAAGAACCCGAAAGGAAATAGCAGCATAGAACGCCACTTCAGGGATTTTTTGTATAGACGAGTACAATGTATCGCAGAGCAGGCAACTTGTAAGGATTCACCCTTATTGGTTCAATTCCTCTTTTAGGTGGTTTAGCGTTTCACGATTGAACGAATTATTCTGTGTTATCATCATCTCTTCTCGACAGTTTTTCGAGCAAACTAAGTGGGAAAGAACTTTTAAAGTGAGGCAGTATAAATTAACTAAACTTGCGGTTTGGCGGGTTTGGCTTACGCATGGCCGTCGTAGTTCCCATGCGTACCAGTCGATTCACAAGCACGTGTGAAACTCTGCGTGAGAGAGGGGGTCGGACGATGGTTGCGCGCCAAGAGAGAAATCGCGAGAAGGATTTTGTCGAGAGAGCCATGTGTTGGAAACAGACATACAGTTGGCATACAGACTCATATACCGTCCAGACCGAGGTTTGAACCATTTTTCAAACTACCAGCTTTTGAAAACATGCTCAATTTTGGTCTGAATATGTAATAATATTTTAAGTTTTTAACTATTTTACATACTTAACTTGTTATACTTTGCTGTACATAACTGATAGAAAATCAATAGTTTGGATGAATTTGAAACATTTTGCTTAAGATTTCTTCAAAATGTTGAAGAGGGACCAAGTTACCCCTAACATTTTGAAAATGCCGGTTTAAAATATTGTTTTAACACTTGGCATGACTCGAAGAATTTATCTGATTAAATACGCTTATCAGCCAAACATAGTTGAATGTTTGAACTTTCAATTCATGCAAAAAGTTTAAAGTTTTGTGTGAAATTAAGAAAGTTATGTGCGATACAAAAAAAGGGGATCAAGTCTCCCCACTCTCCCCTACATGTACTGGATTATAAAATTATTCTAGATCGCGGCCTTTCTTGAAGCATGATCCAGTGAAACCGATAACGCCCGTAAGGTATGTAAAACACTGAACATTAATATCAAAAGTTTCGCGAGCCTATAATAGCTAAAAAGCTCACAGTGTGAATCTATAAAAAAAAACAGTTTTTATAGCAAGATGTACTAAAAAGCTTAACAGTGCTGGCCACCAGAGGCAAGCGAAATCATTGCACGCAAAATGTTTTCTCAGCAACAACAACGAAATCAACATAAAAATTTAAAAACCAAATCATTTGTTTATAAATTTAGATTTTTTTTCATTTAATTTAGTTTCTATCGGTTTATTTAATTTACAATAAATACGTTTAAATATTTATTATCATTATTATTAAATATTATCAAGTAAATAAATAATTTCAACAAAAATCTGCCTAACACTGACTGAGCGTGCAGTCTGCCAGTCGGCATACAAATATCCTAACCTCAAAAGAAGCGCCAATCCAAAACAACATTCAAACGTCAAACACCGCACATCAACAAAAGTTTTGCAAAATCGTGCGGCTCCGTAAATAATTGCGTTAAATTAGTGAAAATCGTGTCGAACAGTCGTACTTCCGGTCGTTTCGTTCCAGTGCCGTGATCCGCCGCCCGCAAAAATGGACAAATCCTTCGGAACGCTGTTTGGTCCGTCGAAAAACAGCTCGGTTTCGCGTTCGCGCCAATCCCTCGGCGGGTCGCTCTTTTCTACCGGCGGCGGTGGCGTCGGTCTTCGCAAGGGAGGCGGTCCTCCGCTGGCCGGTTCCGTTGGTCGGAAGGGATCCGGCAGATACAGTTTGTCCACACGGTCGAACATTTCCACCCTTCAGGTGGTGGCAAAGTCGGACTATAATATCTTGGAATGTTACGGGTTGCCGTTGCCGGTGCAGGTCAATGAGATCCTGACCTTTGCCGAACGGAGTGCACCGGTGTCGATCGGGTACGGCCAGAATGGGTGGGCCTGGTTGGTGCACGGTCGCCGATTGCTGATCTGGCAGTACCGGGAGAGTCACTCGAAGGCGGCCATGGCCAGTGGCGGGGACTTTCCGACGCCGCGGCGTGCCCTGGCCAGCCAGTGCCGGCAGTTGACGCTGCCACACTGCGACATTGGCCACAAAGCGACGCTCATTTCGGTGTTTATCGCCGAGGGGCACCAGATGGCGTCGTGTCTGGCCGTTTCCCCAGCCGGGGATGTGCGCTATTGGCCGTCGATTGCCCACGATGGGTCGAGCATGGACGAGTGTAACATTCTGGAGGGCCAGGAGTTCGAGGAGGTCGTTGGGCTGAGCAGCGGAAATTATCTGCTAGTGACGACGACCTGCAGTTTGGTCCAGCTGCAGCTTCCGGCGCAAGCTGGGCGGCAGTCGATCGTGGCGAGGTTGGTGAAACCACCGTCCGGGTTCTTTGGGGGAATCGGGAAGAAGTTTGCCTCGATCATCATCGGGATGCACAGTATCCAGGAGAGGGAGAATGTGAGTTTTTGAATAACACAAATTCAGTTTATAAGCTAACATTTAATTTCTCTTTCTAGAAACTGATCAAAATCGCTAGCGAGAAGGTGTCCGCGCACGAGTGGCACATCACGGTCCTGGCAGACAAGTGGATTCAGCGGTGGGCCTTCAGTCCGAGTGGTGCCGGCGGTGAACGCTTCCTGTGTGAGGACGCCGAAATTATGCGCAAAATTCGGGACTTTTTCGTGCAGAAACTGTGGGCTCGGGACGCCGGCGGTGAAATCGAGCTGTGGCCGCTGGACATGCGTTCGACGGATCGTGGTGTGGTCATTCTGGCCGCGGCGAGTAATTTACAGAGGACGCCGCAGGTGTTTTACGCGCTGTTGACATTCGTGTTCGAAGGGGACGGAATGGTGCTGAAGGAGAGTACGATGATGAAGTACAAGGGATTCTACAGCCGAGAGCGGGAGGAGGAAACGACTGGATTTCGGTTCGTGGCGAACCGTGCGGTCGCTTACGTTTATAATGAGAAAGTAATTTATCCGGTGAATCTGGACCGAGGAGTGGGCAGTTCGGCGGCCAACAGCGAAAGTAGCAGTCCTTCGGAAGAGCTGGAAAAGATCGAGTTCAACGTGCAGGATGACGCAATTTTGGCGGCAAATTGTTTCCAGAACACCGCACTGTTCTTTTCCAAAATTCATGGCCTGGTAGTCGTCACTCCCTCGGATTTTGAGCCCAACAGCGAAGTCTTCAACTCGTCCGTGTCATCGGATGTGTTCAACCCGAACATCTCGGTTAACGATTCCGTGTTCATCTCGCAGTCAATCTTTGCTCCAGCAACGACCAACGCCGGTAACTTGGTTCTGTACGACCTCGATCCGGAGGAGATCTGCAGTGCCGACAAGGACAACGTCAGCCAGCTCAAGGCCGCCTTCATCTACCACATCAAGCGAAACATCCCCGCGTCCAACGAGATCATCAACGAAATTCTCCAATCTGCCGAGCAAAAGTCCCTGGACGGCACCGTTGATCAAATCGTCCTCCAGATCGCCCGCGACCTTGCCGAAGACATCCCGGCCGCCGATCCACGCTGGGAAGTCACCCAAAAGCACGCTCTCGGATCGTCAACGTCGATGCAGATTGTGCAGCAGCTACGAGAAAAGAACATCGCCCTCACCCAGTTCATCGACTTCTTGCACGCGTCCACCCTCTGGGACAAACTGGGCGCATCCAGCGGCGGAGACGTTGTCCGTCCAACGGCCCACCTGCTCGGAGACATTGCCGAAAAGATCGTCGCTGCGATCGCGCTCAAATGTCTGCACGCCAGCCACGCTCGGATCATCGACGAAGCCATCGACCTTGTTCTGCGGGAGGGCAACCGCACGCCACCCTCGCCAAACCTCACCAACCAAGATCTGTTCTACGTGCAGGTCAACCAAATCCACGAAATCTTCAAAGTGTTTGCCGACCTCGTCGAAAGCTACATCCGGCAGGAGTTCACCACGACCCAGGTTCAAACGGCCCTGGTCGAGATCAACACCATCACCGTAACGGTGCTGCAGGAGGTCAGCAAGTTCCGCGAGGCCAAGGCGGACCTGTTCAACGTACGCGACGAACTGAACCGCCACGAGTGCGTCCCGTGGACGGCATCGTCGGGAAAGTACGGCATGAAGGACGTTCTGCTGCACATGATCAACAGCACGCTCAAGTACGGCATCAAGGGCAGTGGCGAGCCGGAGTTCAAAATCAAACACTACAAGCAGATGACCGAGCTGGTGGACTTTGTGCTGGATGGCCGCAAGCGGTATCTGGACAGCGTCGGGGACGAGGCGAAGCGGGCGGTGCTGCTGCAGCAGTACGAGTCGCAGCGGAGCGATCTGATCTTCCCGTTGGGTGAGTAAACAAACTGTAACGTTGTTGCCATTTGGCAGATTTTCAAACAATTCTTCAAATCTCTCCAGTGGACGCGGAGCAGTACGAGCTGGCTGCAAAGTTGGCCGAAAAGTACCTCGACTTCCAGATCTTGGTGGTGATCTGCGATAAAACCAACAGCCAAGCCCGGCTAGACGAGTACATCGAGCGGTACAAGGAGCTGGACTTTTCGCAGTTCGCAATCAGCTGGCACATGCGCCAGAACAAACAGGGCGACATCTTCCAGCGATTCAAGGGCAATCAGGCCGAATTGGCGCGATTCCTGTCGGATCACCCGTCGCTGGCGTGGATTCAACTCGTGTTCAACGGGGAGCTGGCCCAGGCGGCGGAAGTGCTGCTCGCGTTAGCCCAGAACGAGAAGGAACTGCTGAGCAGGAAGCGGGTCATGCTTTCGCTGTCCAAGTTGTGCGCGCTGGCCGCGGAGGGTGACTTTGGCGCGCAAATCGCTGAGATCAACTCCGAGGCGAAGCTGCTCGATCTGCAGGAGGAAATCCCCGTCGATATCCTCAACATCTACGGGTACGACACCAAGAACGCCAAGGTTCTATCCCCGGAAGAAATCGTAGACCTCTACATCGCCGATGAGTACAGCAAATCGTCCGAGTCCGAGTTTCGGAAGGCGCTCGAACTGCTGGACTTTGTCGAGGAACCGATGGAGGTGCGACACAAGATCTGGTGCGCGGCGATCCTTCGCGACAGCTGGGACAACTACAATCCGAACGCCCCGCTGGACACGATGCAGGGCATGATGTTCTTCCGGTTGATCGACCTGTGCTACATCCTGGACGGAGAGCTGGAGAACTTTCTCCCGGCGGTCGAGAACTTTCTGGGCGCGTCCGAACTGGGCGACCTCGTCGAGAGCAAATCGTTCCAGTATCTGATCAAGCTGGGCTACGAACACATTTACGACTCGTACAAGAAAAAGTAATCGGGGCGTCGCGGTAAGTGTTCATCTTATTTTTATCTGTTTCGAAATAAATTAAACATTTAATGTGAAATACTGGCTCAGGGGTTCTGAACGTTGGAAAGAAAGCCTTTATGTCAGGGGTTTCCGAAGTATGTAACAGGCCAACCCATGTGTGGTTTTGGTGGCCCGCGGACCCATTTGACTGATTATGCAAAATGGTTTTTGAACCTATTGATAAGTAATTTTATAATCATTTAAAATTGAGGTAAAGCTTAAATTTTTTTATGCATCTTTTGATTTTGCAAATTTTATTAGACTCGATTATCCGGAGCCTCGATTATCCGAAGTTTAGATTATCCGAAAGTTTGTATGGGACTTCGGAAAATCGAATCATGACAAAAAAAATCATTTTTTTTTTTACTATTAACGTCAAATTCTAGTTTTGCGACCCCATTTTAGTCAAATTTGAATATTTGATTGCCTTTTAATTTTAAAAAAATGCATTTTCAATATTTCAGCACCGCCATTTTGGCAGCCATCTTGGATTTCAAAATTTTAAATCATTTTAGAGTAGTTTATGGGTCATCACACATCGAAAAACATATTTTTTTTGTGATTCGATTATCCGAAAATTCGATTATCCGAAGTGAAATTGTTCCGAGGTTTGAGATTAAAAAAAAAAGTGTCGACTTGGTTAATGGATGGTCCCGATACAATTTGAAAATTATTAAAAAGAAAATTCCGAAATTCAAAATATTAAAATTAAGTTATTTTAAAATTTATAAACATTGAAAAGGAACCGGAAAAATTTTAAAATCTAATTTTCTAAAAAAAAATAATTATAATTTTTTGCAGGCATAATTTTTTTTTAATTTTTAAAATTTTAAGAGCGCGTTGTGGCTCTTTAACCACTTCAAATAGTGTCCTGGGCATTTTTAGAAATACAACTTCCCATCCCAGAGGGTCTTGGAGCCCCAAAACTTCCTAGCATGATGCTCCCGACGAATATTTGCATAAAACCCAACCTCAGAGCGTATACTGCTGTTCTACGCATAATTGTCCCATGTTCAAAAAAGTGCAACTGAGAAAAACGCGATTGAAATTTTTCGACCGATTTCTGTGTTTCTACGCATAATTGTCCCGGGGGTTTCTGTTGGCACTACATGTCCCTAAACGCTACAGTTAGCAGTTTATTACTCTTATTTGTAATCCTCTTGCTATACAATTGGTAAACAAGACACAATGCTTCGTAAAACTAATGATTCCGTGTTAGAAAATACTTGGTGGGACAATTATGCGTAGAAGTTTAACGATGGGACAAACAGACTTGGTGTTTTTTTTGATGAATTTCCAAAAAAAGTACTAAATTTTATGTGTTTTTCTTAAGAACTCATCAAAATGAACGTAAAAAACAAAAAAAGTCGAAATCGTCAAAAAATGACATGGGACAATTATGCGTAGAACGGCAGTATAGTGGTGTGTTCCCACGCTTCTCCCACACCTGTAGATTCATAATTGTGTTGTTGTTTGAACACTCAATGCTCGAACTCAACCCACTTCGACGAATCATCTCTGCGGTAAACTTTATGCAGTAGGTCTAGCCAGAGAGTAGGGAAATGAGAGGGAACACTGGCAATTTATTTATGGTACCGTAACGCGGTACACTGGTACACAGCCCTTCAGCATAATCTCAGCAGTCAGGCGTGACAAATTTCTGTTCAATGGATGCTGAGGCGTTACGTTGTTGGTGACATTTGCAGCTGTCAAACATTTTCACCTGTTTAGAAAAATTCAACTTTCAAATGGAAAAGTTTCGTCCATAAAATTAAACAAATTATGCAAACTAACCGTTCTTATTTATATTTTAGCTCTTGTTTGCTTTAAAGATGATGATTAATCTATCCAGAAATTTTCTGACTGAATGTGGACACCAAAGTTAAAATGAAGTCGGTCTTTAATTTGATCTGTTTGCTCAAACAGAATTAGCTGTGATATTACTTGGTATCCAATAGACAAGATGCAATTGGACGTCGGCATGCCAATCCTTCTTGAGACAAACGTTGGTACGTTCTGGGGGGGGGGGGGGGTCAGCGATTGTCCACGCTCCTTACAAAAAAGATTTGCTTTGTATGGAAATTGTCCACGAGGGGGGTAGTGGAGGATATGAGATTTCAAAAAAGTGTCCACATGGTTTATGGATGGTCCCGTTCTGTTCGCTGAGATTTTTCCTAGCATTGGACAGAGATACGCCATATACCTTTTTGTTAGGTGATTGTGGGCAACGGCTAGGCAGTGACTTGAACTGAGCCTAGCTACAGCTTGACTGCAAGTCGCCTTTAATGATATGTTTGTGTATTTGCTGGACTGAACAAAAGTTTAACGGTAGTCCAAAACCGCCGATCGGACAAGCTAACGATACGATCGATCTCTTGGCCTAGGTTAACCGGGACAAACATTGTAGTGAACGCCTTGAGCTAATCGTAATTCCGTGAAGCGCTTTCCAGTGATAAGCCAACATGATGTCGGTCAAGAGGACTCGCTGCATTCCGCCAGTAGCTTTACACTTCGCTGCATTTACATTGGATATCCAGTCAAATATTTTCAAAAAATAAAAAGAAGGATCATGATTTGGCCACAATAACTTTATTACATATTTAAAAAAAAAAATCCGTAGTTCAATAGACTTGCTTTTCGTATTTTTATGGTTGCCATCGATTATTTTGTCAATCTTGAATTTTTTAATTCCCAAGAATAGTATCGACTACTCCAGACATCCTATCCAGCACGTCTGACAAAAACAAGATTGGCCAGTTTTCTCAGAACCAGCACTATATAAAAGAATCACATTTCGTCGGTACGACGGATTCTTTGGCGAAGGAAAAGTTTCGAAGAGCTCTTGGGGCTGTAAAAATAAATGTTTTTTTCATTTATTTTTTTTAAACTGGAAAAACAGAAATTGAAAGAACTGCAAATACTCACCAAAAAGGGGTTTTCTTTTTGGAAATTAGATAGAATGCAGCAGGAAACATGGTTCTCAGCCAAGAAACGAAACTATTTAGTTTTGTTTATTTATTTCAACTGTCAGTAGAAAAAAATCTGGGAGCTTGTTGTGATGATTTTTTTGCACCATTTATTTTCATAACGCCTGAAAACAGTAACGCCTCATCAAAGGCGTTACGGTTGTACCTCTGGTTGGTACCATAAAAATAGTTAAAATTTGCTCCGAGTGCTCGCTCTATTTTCAATACTTTTTGGTCTAGCCGCTTTATCGTTTGTGATGTTTTAAAGCATTTTTATGCAATGGAGCCCTAGAAATTTAAAAAATGCAGAAAGATGGCTAGGCATTATCTAACATTAAGGAGCTCCTAGACTAAGGCAAACAAACAAACTCGCACTTTTTGACAGTTAGCCTGCTTTGTTTGTTTTCCTGGATTTGTTTGTACAAACGTCAGTCTGCATACATTTTGCCTTGTTTGCGAGTTTGGCAAACTGTCAAACACGAAAAAGTGCGAATTTATTTGTTTGTTTACCGTAGTTTAATAGCTCCTTATAAGGATTCCTCCCTGAGAAATATTGGCTGTGCTAGATTTTGATCAGATTAGATTAGATTTTAAATTTTAAAATTTTTGAATGCTAGAATTGAAAACAAGCTTCGAACACAAATCGAAATATTCTCGATCATTAGTCTTAATTTGTCGATAGTATATCGATCGAATGCTCTCAATCTTCTGTCGACAAATTACTACTTACCATCGACAAATATTTAGATCGAGAAATATCGATCGAAAGTCGAGCAATTACGATCTAGTGCAATAACACCTCGAATACTTTCACAAATTCATTGATATTCAGCGTCTTTTTTTTATAGAGTTTTTGTTTCGAAATTGTAAAAGTCAAACTTGAAATTTGATATGTTTTTTTATCAGTATTCAGTATGGTTAAGGAGGTATTAGTATTAGGTATTGCCGGGTCCGCCATTTTGTTTTTGGGAAAGTTTTTTTTAAACAAACAGCTTGGGAGTTTGGCACGGGTATGAATCTTCAAGCAATTTCAATATGGCGACTTGTATCAGAAGAAAGTGAGGCATTTTTGCTAGTTCTCACTGTTCTGTGTTCTGCGTGCACGTCCGCAAACATCGACCACACACATACTAACACAAAGCGCCACCAAGAGGCAAAAGGTAAATACGAATATTATTGGCACTTTTGTTTAAAAATATGCGGTTTTGCAAAAACAATTAACACAACCAACTTTTAAGTGTAGTTCGACTATCAAACTTGTATTCGTTGTTGATTTGTTCGGAAATTTGTTAAAAATAAAAAGTTTTTTTTTTGCAGCACCCCTTTTGGACGGATATTTCTGTTGTCACCTTTTGATTCCTTTGATTAGCCATGGATAATTCACAGTGTAATAAACAGGGCAGCTGCCACCACGTGGCGCCACCGTTTTGAAGGAGGAAATGATACAGGTTTTTTAGACGAGTTTCAATCCCGCGAGTTTGGCAAACAAGTTTGTGAGCAAACAAACAGTTTATTAGGTTTTACAGCGTGATGTCATGGGCGCACACGTGCAACAGTGCAGCCAAGCTGTCAAATTTCTAACCTAAAAATTAAGTCGGCGTAAAACCTAATTCAAACTTTTACACTGCAAATTTTTAGCTGCCCTTTTATAAAATATGTTTTTTGTTCATGAAATATGTTTGAGCCATTGTGTTTTTGGTAAAATAAGCGACAAACGTCAAAAACAATAACAAAGCAAAATGAACGAGGGGTCAGTGGATGCAAAAATCAACGGCTGTTTGTCTGTTTGTCAGAGTATAATACCTTCTTTAGCTTCGCCGAAAAGCCTTGTTCTACCAATATCTTCTAAACTTCGTTTCTTTTGAATGAATCGTACGCCGCCTTGAAGTCGATAAACAAATGGTGTGTTTGCAGGTTGTACTCCCGGAACTTGTCGAGGATTTGTCGCAGAGTAAACATCTGATCCGTCGTTGACCGACCCGTTCGAAGACCGCACTGGGTATTCGCCGCCGGATTCGGCAGAGTACTTTATACGCTGAGTTGAGGATTGTGATGCCTCGATAGTAGGCACAATCGAGAATTTGCCCCTCTTTGAAGATTGGGGTACCGTCTAGCCAGTCGGTCGGAAGCTGTTCTTCGCACCATTTGACATTTCGGGGGAAAAGATAAATGAAACAAGTCTCAATTAATACCTCACACTAAAGTGCACTCCATGTGCCAAATTTTTATTCAAAGGGGGGTTATTAAAACTTTATACGTGTTTGCACTTAAACAACATCATCTAGATTCTAGAAAATCTTCACATTGAAATTTAATGCTATTCTTACAATTCACTCCACTGTTGCCTTATTATGTAACACTCCCTCAAGGAGTTTGTATTTCACTAGTTCGATTCATCTACGAACGGTACACAGTTCAATGTTGTTTTTCATGAAAATAATAATATGTATTAATTTACTTAATATCAACTAATAAGTTCGTACGCGTTAGATTGCAATGATTGATTTTTAAATCGAGTGTCCAGAAATAAACCTATCGATTCAGCATGAAAAAGGATGTGTTGAGAATGAGAAAATAAGATTTATAAATTAAAACTTACACTCCTTCTGATTCTGCTGCCACTAAAATGTTTCAAATGAAATATCTGTCCCGCTTCGCGGCGGCGGCGGCGGGACCGTTGCACGTGACCACTCTCTCCATCTCCTAGCTCTCGTATAATTCAAGGTACTATCACGTGACCGCGGTCGTGGACGAAACGATCGCGTTTCCGCCGCTGCTGCCGCCGAGCTTCCGCTTCGCCATCGCCTTCTTCACGTACGCCATGATCAGGTTCTGGATCTTGACCGGGTTGATCTCGCCGGACCGGCTGTGGCAGATCTGGAACGAGTAGCGTATGGAACTAAGTTTGGGTGGTTTTTCGATTCGTTACTTCTGAGATTGGAGAACATTGTTGGGCTGTTTGTTCTAGCCCGCGAGGTCACTCCAGGTGACTCCAGTGTACATGTATTATTTAAGCCAGGCTAATGCCCAAGTTTTTTCTATATTTTTTTTCTCTTGTCATTTTGAGCAACTTTTGTTCTACAAAAACTTCACTTCTCTTGTTTTATGTTTTTCTTGTTAAATTTTTAGTATTTATTATTCCATTATCTTGTTAGGTTTATGTTTGTTTCAAACAGTATTTGGCTAATAGCACTACCTTTATCATTACTATTTGTCTATTTATTTTTTTCATGTTTTTACAGCCACTTTTGTTGTTGTTGTAGTTTTTTTTTGCGTAGAGACATAGTCTGGGACAGTACAAAAATTACTGCATACTTATTTTTAGATATAATATAGAAAAAAATTGTGAAAAACACATCCAAAGTTGACCCCAGAAAAAAATACATTTTTAAAAACATGGGTAAATTTTAAGAGTTATTCTTTCGAATGTTTTAAAAAAATCGAAAATTGGTTGAAAATTGATTTTTGGTGAATTTTTAGATCGAAGGCACTGAAATTCCATTACGTCCAATCTAGAACAACACGAGAAAAGGGTGGATAAGCATTAGCCCGGGCCAAAAAATTAAAGTTGCTCAAATAAAAAAAACATGAGATTGCACTACAAATGTTAATAAATGACAAGAAGAGTGCTAGGCGTCATCTAACCTAAGGCACTCTCCAGGATCCCTTCGAAAGATTGGCTGCGCTAGGGTCTGATTAGATTAGATTAGATTAGAAATGGGCTGAAATTTTGGCCTGAGCCTCCATTTTGAGTACTCTTTCGGGCAATCTCATATAATTTTTGATTTGAGTAACTTTAATTTTTTTGACCCGGGCTAATAAGCATCTTGAGAGTTTGAGCTAGAGGTGGGCAAAAAAGAGCGAGCCCAACGATGCCAGATTATTTTATGACAGATCTAAAAAAAATCAAACCATCCACATTAACGACCCCCGGGTCTTTTGTGGTCTCTATTGCAAGTTTCTGCTCGAACCTAGGAGTCCGAAGGCTTGAATGGGGAGAGCACCCAAACCTCTTTCTACTCCAAGGAACCTTCCACCCCAGTGTTTGAACTGACGACCTTTGGATTGCGAGTCCAGCCGCCGCCAGCGATTCCACCGGAGTAGGCTTGGTTTGGTGTGTTGTTTGTACTTATGGCATGGAGACGACTCCTACACCTGGAATGACTTAACGGCCTAACAACCAAGGCCGGGACCGACATTTTACTTCCTCATCCGATGGAAGGTTGGAGCAGATGGGAATCGAACCCAGAATCATCCGCTTACAAAGCGGACAGCGTAACCATTCGGCCACGCACTGCCACCTGACAGATCTGTATTTTCTAAAAAAAAAATCTGTATTTTATCTGTATCATGTCGAATTCGGGGCCATGGAAGACATTTTTTTATTTGTAACAGTAGATTTAGGCTTTTTAATCATATTAAAGCATAATTCAATCACTAAATTGTTGAAATTCTCAAATATAACCAATTTAAAAAAATCTCTATATACAGATTTTTGTGATTTTTGGGATCGAAAAATCTGTCAAATACAGATTTATCTGTATATCTGGCATGGCTGAGCGAGCCGCTCTAAGAGCCGGTTCACTGGAAAGAGCGAACGAACCGTGGCTCACAAAAAAAGAACCGCGGTTCTTCTTTAAATTCCGGTTTATTGGAAGAACCGTTTCAAGATGGCATGATTTATGTTATAAATATAATAAAAGAATTACAAAAAAAAATTGTTTTTGAGAATTGAATATGCAATTTTAAATATTTCACTGGTTGTACAAATTAATCCCAAAACTGTTCAATTCTTGCAGAAATTAACGCAATTTAAAAATTAACAGCAATTTTTCCAGCATCCTAGAATTAAATTAAAAGAGCGGTTTTGCTCTCCTCTAGTTTGAACTTTATTGCTTATACTCAAGCTTTAGGTTAATGATACCCGTCGGCAAAGGTGTAGGTTATGACAAAGACATTTCAGAAAAAATGGCAAGCGAAAAATATAGATATTTTAAAATGTTTTTTTCCTTTTTTTTGCGAAAAGTTGATCTCTCTCTCTCTCTCTCTCTCTCTCTCTCTCTCTCGCTCGAACGGGACAACGTGCTCTTTCGCTTTCTCTCATCTTTCTTCGCTCTCTTCCTAATGTTTGCTGCCTGCTGACAGAAGTCATTTGAATGCGATCATGGAAGAGTTGCTCGGAATCTCGGTAGAATGCCAAACGACCGTTATCTGTGCGAGCGCCAATGACTGTGTGAGTGACTTTGCGTAGCACTCATTCGTTTGTGTGTGAAACAAACGAATGTAGAATCAAGTTGTCGAAATTTGGAAATTCAAAATATTTTTTTTTCAGAATTGAATAATAATTTTAATATTAAAGTATTAATAAATTCAAAAGCTCAAAAATTTAAAAATTCGGAACCTGAAATTTTTTAGAAATTACAAGTCGAAATTTCAAAAGTTTTAAAATTCTGAAATATAAAAATCCGAAAATACAAATTTACGAAAAACCCGAACTTCAAAAACTCTATTTTTTCAAAAATTCTAAAAATCAAAATTCTTGAATAAAAATATCGGAACTAAAAAAATTAAGAATAAAAAAATTTAAATTTAAAACAAACAAAACATTAGAAGTTTCAAAAAAATCATTAAAATTCAAAAACTTAAATATTTAAGAATATAAAAATTTAAGAGTTTAAGAATTGGGTAATAAAGCCATATGTCAATTTGTATGTAAAACGGTAAAAAACACGATCAAAAACCATTTCTGATCACTTTTTTTCATTTTAATGCAAAAAAAATAATGACAAGACAACATTTTTTCGATGGATCAACTATGGTCCCATTAGAACGAGCTGTCAAGTAGGAACTTTTCTGTCAAGAAGGACCGCGAGGTTAATTTTTCAAAATTGATTTAAAAATCCATTTTAAACTCTTTGTGGTCGTACAAAGGGTCATTGTACTCAGACAAATAAGCTTTATCGCTGTAAAAAATAATATCAGCAATCTAAGCTTCATTTTAGGACCCAATTCAGGAATTTGGGAATTTAGGAATTTAAAAATTTTAAGAAAATCTTTTAAGACATTTGTACCTGGGTGATGAAAAGAGAGACTGCGTAACGTGATTTTCGAATTATCCCACTTTGTTTACATCTACAAAGTAGGAGGCTGTTCAAGCACAAGCATGACTTTTTTCTTGCTGGTAAATGAGCTACAAAAACCTTCAGGTAACCAACAGCATCTAACTCCATCGGGCCTCAAATGTTGGCATATCTGCACTTTGACGTTCAATTCTGGAGCAACATTTGAAAGGGGCGGTACGACATTGCTCTTACGGCCTTTCATTACACGCGTTTAAATGGGACGAAAGGCCGTAAGAGCAATGTCGTACCGCCCCTTTCAAATGTTGCTCTGGAATTACAGCTCATAAAAAGCATTTTCAACTGAAATCGAGTGATCACTAGCTGGAAGTGAGCAAGCATGTTTCCAACAACATTTTTACAAAATATGCATTTTAAATAGTGAAAATCAGCAAATTGGATGGAGTTAGGAGCAAGTGCTTGCAAACCTATGCTAATTTCCCCTAACCAGAAGAGAAGCAGACAATCCATAAATTACAGCGAACGACTAGGGGAACACCCCACAAATGTTTTCTGGTGGATTTCAAAACCTTACCTTCGGAACCGATTTCTTCATGATGGTTTTGTACTCTTCCTTGTTGATGAGCTTCTTATTAAAGTGCGGCTTTAGGAAGATCTTCACCTCCTCGATGATGCGATCCTGCCGCTGGAGCTTCTGGATGAGCTGCAAGGAAAGTTGTGAGTCTGTGAGAGATCGGATTCTGCAGGGTGGTAGCAAACTTACCTTCTCCTTGATCTGCAAATCAACGGCAGAATTCGGCATGTCGTCCAGCATCTCCATGGTCACTTTTTGAGCTGTTGAAATAAAGTAGCGTTAGTAAACAATTCAGCAGTTCGTAACAAACCATACTCACGTTTGTACATTTCGTCCACCAGCTGGACGGCTTCGTTGGGTCGGCGCAGGTCGCCGTAAAGGGTGTTCTTGTCGTTGCCAAACACCCGCCGCAGATTGTCCACCGTCAGGGCGATCGTCTTGGGCTGTTGGGATGAGCTGCTGTTGGCGGCACCGTCCGCCGACGGAGGATCAAACATGTGATCGTCGCAGTCGCTGGACCGCGGCGAGTACGGCGAGATGTCCCCGTCGTCCAACGGGTCATCCCATCCGCTTGGCATCGCCGCGGACGGTTTCTTGGCGGGGGTTGAGCGGAGCGCCTTTTGCGGCGAATGTCGGAAGGGTTGCCGAGGCGTGAGTTGGTCCATCGGTGAGGATGGGTGCAGATCGAGGATGCCGTCGTCGGCGGAGTTGAGATCGGGCGAGGCGATTTCCTTCGCGACTCGCTGCCTATGCTGGTGGTGGAGGTGGTGCTGGTGATGATCCGGATAGCTGACCGTCGATATGCTGCCCAAGTTGACGCCGGATGCGAGCGAATCCATTGGAGATTTCGTTGGATCGAAGGGGTCGTAAGATTCTGGGGATTTTGGAGCCGGTTCTGGAGGGGTGTTTGGTCCCACCTGCTCGGTGCCGGATTTGTTCTTCTTTTTGCCACTTCCGCCGGCCTCCTCATCGCTCAGCACGATGACCTCCTTGGGACTCGAGATGACCTGCTTTCCCGGCGATCGTTCCAGATCGATAATGGCCACCGGTTTGATGCTATCGTCCAGCTTGCGAACCCTCTTCTGACTGCTCGTAGGATACTCGTCCTCCAGCTCTTCCTGCTTTCTTCGTTCCTCCTTGAGTTTTGCTCGCTTGGACTTCTTCTTTTTGGCCTTCCGGTAAGCCTTGTACGCATCGGCTTCCGCGCCAGCGCCAGCACCCTCCTCATCGAAGCTTACGCTCACCAGAATGTTCTGTCCGGACGAGAAGATCTCCTTTTGGGCGGGCACTTCATGCTCCGGCGGACAAATCCGCTCTTCTAGGATTTCCTTCTTGCGTTTCTTTTCCTTCTTCCGGTGGCGACGTTCCCGGTCCTTCTTTTTCTTGTCCTTCTTTCGTTTCTTCTTCTTTACGACCACAATCTCCTCCTCGACCTCCTCCTCCTCCTCTTCGACTTCCTCCTCCTCAACACTTTCCTCCTCGCTGGTCACCTCGTCGTAATCCGGACTAGCATTTCCGTCGCTGTCCTCCTCCACTTCGACCTCCTGCTCGACGTAGATGCTGCTGCCGGAGCTAATGTTGCTCAGCACGGGACTGGTCGGGCTGCGGTGCCTTCGCTTGCGCTTCCGGTGCCTCTCCGACGGCGTCGGACTTTCCGGCTTCACCACCTCAGCGGCCACTTCAATCACCCCACGACGATCACGCTGCCACGGTGACTCTGTCCGGTGGGAACACTCAGCAACCACCGGTACTACCGGTTGCCGTTCCTCCTGCTGCAACTCCCGGTGATGATGATGGTGGTGGTGGTGGTGGGGGTGCGGGTGTTGATGTCCAGGATGGAAGTTCCGGTCCGGCGACCGAAAGGGTTGCGGTGGCTGCGGATTGTGTGTCCGCTCGTGATGAGCGTGGATGTGCGGCGACGATACTAGCGCCGGACGGTGGTCGAAGCTGGGTCGTCGCATATGTCTGCGTCCGCGGCTGCCACGAAAGTTGCCACCGCCGAATCGACCAGCACCTCCTCCGCCGTAATCCGGACGACCGCGCGCACGGTACTGGGGTCGCATCGTTCCCGGATGGATCGCGATTCACGTACGGCGGTTAAATGTTTTTGTTTTGAAATGGCGTTGCGCTGCCGCTGCTGGAATATTTTGCTTTTCTTCGGGGCTTCGCTTTTCCAAACCAACCCTTCTCCGCAGAGTTTCGTTTGCTTTTTTTCTTCTCTCTTTTTGCGAGTTTTGACAGCAGTGCGTTTGAAGTTTTTCATTTTGACAGTTGATGGGTTTATTTACGTTGAAAAGGTTGACCTTTTGCTTACGCTTCGTTGTGAGTAAAAATTACGCAATTAACATCGATGTACACATTTTTACAAAAACATTAAAACAAATTTTAAACGTGTATGTTAAAAAATAAAATAAAGAAAACTGTCAAACGATTTCAAAACAACGTGCGCCGTCGGAATTTGCTCGTAAACCGGATGGAACCACGTTTAGTGCGATAGATTCTGCCAAAACAATCCGTAAAATTTGCAAAAAAATATGCACCTGCTCAAGCAACGCAAGCGTCGCTCCGCGCCGAAAACCGTCTCCGAGAAGTTGCACGAGCAGTTTGCTCCGTCGGCGGTTGGTGGCGCCGGAGATTCCGACAGTGACGAGGGCCCGCAGGTGGCCGACTTTGACGAGAACGACGCGGACATTGAGCGGGCCGTGGGTGCTGGGTTGAGCGAGATCCGGAAGCGCAACGTCCAGCTGCTGGATGCCGTCGACCGGAAGTACCAGGGCCAGGTCGCGTCCAGGAGGGATGTTTTCGAGGAGGAGAACGATGAAGATGGCGAGGACGATTCCGATGGAGATTCACAGCCGGGGGCGTTTGTAAGGTTAAAGGTTCCCGAGGGAAGCGATGACCAGAGCGAAGGATCGGAGGGTTCCGGAAGCGACGGAGAGTCCGAGGACGATGATGATGAAGATGACTACGGGGACCAGGATTTCTCTTTGGGAGACTTTTTGGGAGGTGCCCCAAGCGATTCACAAAAGCTCATTCAAGACGAGAATCGGCAGGAAGCGGTTCAGAAGGGAACCTGCGTCCAGAACCAGTTGAAGATGTGGGAACGATTGCTGGAGATGCGCATCAAAATGCAGGGTTGTCTGGTGACGGCCAACGCGTTGCCCCACGAAGACAAGTTCAAAAGTTTCTCAAAGAATGAACAGTTTAAGGAGGCTTCCCAGAAGGTCGTCCAAACGGTCGAATCTACGCTGAAGAACCTGCTGGAATTGCAGACCACCCTAATCGCAAGCTTTCCAGAAACGAAAGAACTCGCCAAACCAGGGACAAAGCGACGGTTAAAGGACCAGAAATCATCCGGATCGAAGCACTCCCGGCTCACCGAGTACGAGTCCCTCCTCGCGGACAGCTTCACCACGTACAAACCCTACCGGAACGACGTAATCCAGAAGTGGCACGACCGCACAAAAGCGTCCAGCGGCACCAAGAACTTCCACCAATCGCTGAGCGTCGTGAAAAAGATCGAAAATGCGCTGCTCACAAAGGACGAGCTCATCCGCAAAACGCAACTCTTCCGCGGCGGCTACGAACTGTTCGAAAAACCTGCACCCTCAGCCTCCGCCGCCAAGGAGGGCGTGTCCGCGGAACCCGAGTCGACCTACGACGGGGAAATCTTTGACGATTCGGACTTTTACCACGCGTTGCTGCGCGAGCTCATCGAGTACAAGTCGAACACGGCGGAAAATCCGGCGCAGATCGGCGCCAAGCTGGCGGAACTGCAGAAGCTGCGCAGCAAGATGAAGAAGCAGGTGGACACGCGCGCGTCCAAGGGCCGGAAGATAAGGTGAGGGATTTGTTTTTTTCGAACACAGGGTGGAAACCTTGGAAAAACCGTGAAAAAGTCGGGAATTACATGTAGAAAATCATAAAATTTGTGTAAAAATGGTGTCAAACTAAAAAGTGACCCCATTCGTTTGACAACAGTTGGTGTCAAACCATCGGGGTTTGTGTGTATTTTAATGAGCTGAAACCAGAAATTTTAAAAGTTCAAGTGTATGTATGTAAAGTTCATGTATGTAACCCCTTAAGTCAAGTTAAAATTCGCCAATAGCTTCTTAATTGTTTTGTTTTGGGACCAATCATAAATCAAAATACAGGAAATTATAGAAAGAAGACCCCATTATGTATAGTGGAAGATTTCTGCAACACTTTGGACTCGGATCAGACATTTTGTCTGAAATAAGAGAGAATATACATAAAAACATATTTATTTTTTGTTCTATGCACACGTTTAAAATTTTGCAGTTTAATTATTTAAAATTCTCATGATTTTCAAAAGTTCGTTTCCGAAGAATAATTTACATTTACAAAGTATTTTGATACTCAAGTCAGATAAATAACGTTGCAGTTTGATGTTACAACATTCTGGAAAAAACATTTTTTGTCTCTTAAGGAAAAATTTAAATCTGGTGGACACCCTGAATAAATATTAAATTTTGTCTTTCTGATTTTTTTTTTTCAGATATGTCGTACACAAAAAGTTGGTCAACTTCACCGCACCGGAACCAAACAACGCATGGACAGACGACGCGAAGAACGAGCTGTTCATGTCGCTATTTGGAGGAACGAGCACCGACAACGGCGGCGAGTAACAACCAGGTTTGGCGCAATAAATCCGGGTATTTCATAGTTATTTATTTGGTGTCAGTCTCTAGCTTCGAAAATTCACACTTCCTTCTCCTTCCGGTGGACGCTTTCGTCCGGTTGAATGAACGGCACCATTTCGCCACGCACCAGACTGCCGAAAAACTGTCCGATCGAGATGGTTCCTTTGGTCGTGGCTGCCGTTGCTTCACCGTTCCAGGCCATTCCGGTCCGCCAAAACGACCCTCCGCCGGCGTCCGCCCGAGGCGCAATGTAGATTATCGTAATATTCTCCTTGGCGTACGCTCCGATGTTGTAAATCTCCAAACTGTCCACGTGGGTGTATTGTCCGCGTGCCCACCGGATCAGCCCGTCGAACGGGAATCGTAAAATCATCCGCCGGACCGTCATCAACGCGTACGACACGCAGTAGATGCCGAACCGGAGCGTGGCAAAGACCGCGTAGTACACGAGAATGGTGGGAAAGAGAAAAAGAAGCACGGCGAAGGTCAGCGTTGCGAGGAAGAGCTGCCGGTTCATGTACTCGTGCGATTCAACGCGATCACGCAGAACGTTGCGCTTTTTGCCCAGGACGATCCGGCAGAGCGCCCGGATGCCGCCGATTTCGATGCGGTACAAGCTACGAAGGGATGAAAAGGTTAGCACAGGTTGATTTGTGAGTGATCAATTGGGTCTTACACGGCCGCGTAGATGTAGAAGCAGTGCGCGTGCAAACTGATCAGGATGATCAAATCGGACAGCATGGCAAGCTGGAAGGAGAACCCGAGCAGTCCCAGCACGGACAGTGGGATGAACAGAAAGTGAATTGCGGGCGACACGATGATCAGAAACGTCCACCAGAGATCCACGTGGTACAGGAAGCAACTCAGGAAGAAGTTGTTCAACGGGACGTTGAGCTTCAGCCCAATCGGACTTCCCCGGAGAGTTTGCAACAATTCCCGAAGGTAGTTGATGACCAGCTCGGCCGATTCCATAAAGTATGCTCCTGGGTTGCCAAAGTACAGCACCGCCGACAGGACCATCACGCCGAAGCCAATGTCGAACAAGAGTGCCCATTTTGCCCTGCAAACAAAAACGCTCAAATAATCAACCTTGCCTCTTCAAAAACAAAAACTCACCCCTCAAACCCCTTCCTCCTCACGCTGGCCACCCACTCGGAAAAGTGAAAGTACAAGGCCGTCTTCTTGAGCAGCACGCGCAACAGCACCACCAGCGGCCACGCCACCATCCGCACCGTTCCCGTAACCGGACTCGCAACCGCCCACCCAAGCGCATCCTGCAGCGCCGAGTTCCGCGCCGGCTTGGCCGATTTTATCAACCGCGCCAAATGCAGCAAATCATTCTCCCCGCCGTCACCCTCCTCCACCGTTCGGTTCTCGGCCAAATTCGAAAAGCCCCGCTCGTCGTAAATAATCAAAATCTTGTCCAACGTCTCAATCGTTACGCCCTTCACCTTGGTCGTGACGTGCTTGATGCGGCCACCCCGGTCCGAAACCGACAGCCGCAGAAAGTTCTCCTCCTGAAGCAGCGCGTCCCGGTCGCGATCCGTGGCCGCACCCTCCTGAAAGCGCCGGTAGTCGGACTCGCTGCAAATTTCCCCAATCAGGTACGTTCCCGGGAGCAGCCGGCGGTCCAGCACCACGAACCGGATTTCGTCCCGCTGCACCTCGATCACGCCGTACAGATGGCAGAAGGTGCAGTGCTCGACCAGCTTCGAGGACAGGTAGATCTTTACGTTCATTTTGGAGTCATCGAATTTTTTTGCGAATCGGAGAAAATCCGACAGGTAAACGAGACCGAAAAACAGACGAAAACAAAAACAAAAGAGGCTTACTTTTAACACGCTTATCAAAGCTTGCCATTTTTTTAGTTTGAGTTTGGCAAAACTACACTCATAATCAGAATAATAAGTGTTTTTTTTTCTCAAAATTTATTTTCGGATCTCTAAAGAAGCCGAAGAAAGGCAAAATTCAATTTAAATTTGGTGGATAATATCAAATCCAGAGTTGCCCCAAAAGCGATATACGCACTTGGTAATGAGCCTTGAAAGGTCGAAAATCAAAAGGTCCGAACTTTGTTTCTAACGGACAAAATGCCCATCTAATGTAAAATTCGGGCAGAAATCACGTCGCCTTCAAATAAGACATTTTAACCACTCCTTGGTTTTTTCTCCATACAAAATATCATAGTGGGAATTGTCCAGATCAAAAAGTTTTTAAATGCTGAAATCGAACGACAAAGTGCTGATGTGCCAACATTAGGTGCCCGTTGGAATACCTGATTTTCCTCTAGATGATACAATTCAAAACAGAGCCAACAGTGCTGAAAAGTTCTGCGACTTTTCTTGACAGAAAGTCTCTTCCTTGACAGCTGGTTTCAAGGGGGACATCGTCATCCATCGTCAAATATCGTCTCGTCAATTTATTTTGTTCCATAAAAAGTAACACTGAAGGAGCTATTACACTACGGCAAACAAACAAACAAACACTCACTTTTGACAGTTTGCCTGCTTTGTTTGTTTGTACAAACGTCAGCCTGCATACATTTTGCCTTGTTTGCGAGTTTGGCAAACTTTCAAACACGAAAAAGTGCGATTTTGTTTGTTTGTTTGCAGTAGTGTAATGGCTCCTTGACCAACAAAAAATCACAAAAAATGACTGCGCAGACTCAACTCGAGGGAAAGCATGAAGTTTGGGGTCCCCAGAAACACGTACACTTTGAATTTCTCAAAAATATTTAGACAGGGCCGAATGGTTTTTCTCCAAAGTTTGAACGGAGAAATAGGGCAGTTCCAAGGGCAGTTCGCAGAATTTTGTTGGTCGGTGTAATCAGACATTGTTTTAAGGCATGTACCTATATTATCGTTGTAATAAAATAACTTAAGAACACCTGCTTTCCTGTTATCATAATGTAATTGACGAGTTCCATCTAAAATTGCTCCGTGGACCACAGATGAAGAGTAGAACCAATCATCCCCACTTCGCAACTCGCAAAGTGCATGCTGATCAATCACAGCGCCTTCCATAACATGTGGTAAGATCACGGGGAAGTGGATAGGAATGTTAGTCCGATACTTGAGTGATGAAGATCGTTAATCCGCTGCGTCTTCGTCAGTAGGATAGTAAGATGGGTTTTAGATCAGGATTCACCGTGATATATCCTATAGGTAATGTGACTAGTTCTTAATTCTTCGTATTCAAATTTAAACAACTTCCCAATTCGGTTCACTTATTTATTCTGGTGAATTCTTGTCGTTTCGCAAGTTCAATCTTTGTCTATAAGGCTAGTATGGAGATCGGAAGGAAAGGTGTCAAGAAACAGCTTTACAAACAGCATAACAAAGGAGAGGGAGCGTTTTCTTTGGGCTTTTCTTCACCCTCTCTGGCTTGCTTTCGCTGCCGCTGCTTCCCATTTGATTTTTTTCTTGACCGGTAGCACTTTTAGTCTTCTTAGTTCAAATAAGCCTCGATGGTCTGGTGGTTAGCATTTTGTCTGCTAACCCCGCTAACCCAAAGGACGGGGGATCGAGCCCCGTCGCGAGGTAATGAGATTTTTCGTTCTTATTCAGGTGTTCAGAATTCCTCATTTTCCATCAATTTCTCTTTAGGAGTAGATGGGAGGCGAATCCAGAAACTTCCGCTTTCAAAGCAAACAGCGTAACCATTAAGCCACGCCTGCTCCTATTTTTGTCGGTGATTTCGTGTTATAGAACTCGACGTGTTTAAAATGTACTGAAAATGTGTAATGCTGATTCTCAGTGTAAAAGTGTGCATGAAAACCGGGTTTAGATGATTTCTGCCTATTTTGAATTTAAAGTGTAGCATTACAGAAACCCAAAAGGTAAACAAAAACAATCATTTCGTAAAAAAGTTCAGAATCTCTCCGTCCCGGCAATGATCAAGAATCGGCTCTTTCTGCTGCTCATCACGAGCATCCTCATCGTGGAGACGGCCCACCAAAACACCAAGGACAAGGACGCGGCCTCCATAAACCAGTCGAACGAGTTCAATCCGCTTTCGCCGCTGGTCAAGTGTTCCTTCCTGTCGCTGGAGTTCATGGACTGCGACGAACCGGTGGACCACAAGGGCAACCACACGGCCCGGGATGAGCTGGGTCACGGGTGTGTCAAGTTCGGGGGCGTTTACTACGACGACGTCGAAACGACCAAGGTCAAGTGCGAGGTGTTCCAGAACATCGAGTGCTGGGGACCGCGGGAGTTTATGCGGGACGGGTTCCCGTGCGTCAAGTACACGGACCATTACTTTGTGACGACGCTGCTGTACAGCATTCTGTTGGGTTTTTTGGGCATGGACCGGTTCTGTTTGGGGCAAACGGGAACGGCGGTCGGGAAGCTGCTGACACTGGGCGGGATCGGCATCTGGTGGATCGTTGACATTGTGCTGCTGCTCACGAACAACCTGCTGCCGGAAGACGGGAGCAACTGGAACACGAAGGTTTAGGTGGGTTGTTAAGAGATATTAATATTACAGTCGAATCTCTGCTTGACGATCTTCTCGATCTCAGTATTACTCCATATGTCGATGATTTCTTCAGTCCCTTCAAACTCCATAATATTTTCAATCAAGTCTTCATTTTGTATCGTTCTGTAAACTGCCCACCATTTAAAAAGAACGGCAAATATCCACTTTTGGCAAAAACGAGATATTAGCACCAGGTGGTAGAGGATGTTCCAACGCATCTTCTGGAACAATAATTTCACTGAAATAGTGTTTAGACTTGGCTGCCGATGCGAAAAACCAAACGGCTAATATGCCACTCTTATGGATAATTGCCATGACGGAGATTTTGTGACACTAAAACGCGTTTTTCTCGGAAAACTTGATTTGTCATAATAGCCGAATTTTCAATTATGGGCAGTAAACTGATGCTCCTCTTTCTCGATGGTCCCATGGATATTGTATCGAGAAATTAAAAGTGCGTGAGTTAAACTTGTCGAAGTGCCATGGTAAACTTTACACCATCTGCACAGAAAGTTTAACTCCATGTTGCAGATTTGACAGCGTGATATCTAGAAATTAAAAAGAGAGATGTGAGCAGGTAACATGGAGTGAAACTTTCCCAGTTGTCATGGAAAACTTCACGACAGCTTGACAGAAAATTTATCTACATGTTGCACTTTTAATTTCTCGATAGATTTTTTGTCTGTGTTTTTTCTTTATCCAGGTTTTTAAGCGAAGATGGCGTTCGAATGGTGAACGTCCGAAATGTTAAAATCGCGCAGTAGCACCAACATTAGAAAAAAAAAAATTTGGCTGTCATGCCATGGCACACTTTTTTCGTAATGTTGGTATCACTGCGTGATTTTGGCATTTCTGGCATTCACCATTCGAACGCCATTTTAGCTTAAAAATCTGGATAGGTTTTTATTTTATTTTTGAGGTTTTTTTTGTTCAAATATTTTTTCCAAAATTGTTCAGATCAAATTAAACTTATTGAAATAATAATATTTAAAATTATTTCAGGGAATTTTCAAAAGCCACGCTTACTTACCAGCATCCGAAGTGGCTTCTGGAATACTTCTACTACATAATATGTAAATACAAAATGCTAGCTATATAAAAAAAAACTACGAAATAGCTTGTTTATGTTTAAACAAAAATTCACTGAGTTATGAATTGTTGAGCAGACTGCGATTTTAAAATTAGAAATAAATTTAAGTTAAATGAACTAATAAAACAAAAACAAAGTTTAGTTTTAATTTGCTTTTTATTACAAAAAATATACCGAACTATGTTACAATTCAACTTCTGTCTATTTCCTTTATTTCTGCTTCGTTATTCATCTCTGTTAGTTTCTGTGCAAAGTATATCCGATATCCAAGGACTTTGATGGGTCATTGTTTCGTATTAAAATTACTTTCTTATTTACAGCAATTGCTCTAAAGATCCGATAGATTTTAAACATTGTTCTGATCAAGTAGTTTCAAAATATAGTACCAATTGTGTTGTTAAAATTAAACGCTATTACAAGGAAAAAAGTCAAAACGTGCAAATCGCAAGTTTTTATTAATGCTTAAAACTAATTGTGGAAAGTGCGGTGGAAAATAAAGGTAATCTGTTTTTAATGGGATGAAAAATGCTATTCAGAATGCAAAAAAAAAGTTTAAATGGAAATGTAAGCCGAGTCAGCATAATTTTATGTTTTCTTCAAAAACAAGAAAGCAATTAAATTTATTATAAATTATAGTAAATAATAGTGGTGTAAATATAACTCCGAAAGTACGTAAAAATAAACTAGTTGGTTAGGTTAAGGAAAACAAAATAAAGTCACTGGTTTAGTTGTAAAAACTATACAATGGAAATTCTGTGCATCAGTTTGTACTGGGAGAAAAGGTAGCTAATGGTGCTAAAAAGTAGTACTGTTGTACGCAAGGATCCTGTGTCAAAATTGTTCGCGAAATTCGCCCTAATTAGTCAACAAACTATTCCTACAAAATAAACCAACTCTGTATGAACACGTGCTAGAGAGGTTCGCCATGTGTGAGTAGTTGGGTCCCCAGGTGCAAAACTGGACCTGCAAAGATAAATAAGAATTTGGTTTAAAGTCAAATCGCTTAAAACATTTTGATTGACTCAAGTCTCGTTCCCATCTTAAAAATTGGTCAAAGTTGGCTGATGAACATTTCGTTGAAAGATGGTAAAGTGACTAAATTGTAAACAATGCAGGCGAACTGTCAAAATTCTAACCTCAAAGCAAGCTTCCGCCGAGCATCGACTCGTAGCCGGATTCTGCCGTCGAGTACAAACTCTTGGAGCAGCACAGATCATCCTCCACGGGCACTGGTGGAACACACGGGGCGGCCATAATCACAGCTTCGTTCGTCAACAAATCCACCGACAGAACCTCGTCCGGGTCTTGTTCCGTCGCGGTTGGTAGCGACGGAGGCGTTTTTTCCTCCGCCAACAGCTCATCGGTTGACAGCCCGTACGCACAGCGTCGCATCCCCCGACGGAACGCCATCCGCTTCCGCATCGTCTCCTCGCCGTTCACATCCGGATACATCCGGCGAATGTTGTCCAGGAAACCTTCGTCGCAGTCGTCGTCTGCCACGCGTAGTCGCTGAACTCCGCTGACTGCTTCCGGTTCGCCGAATTGCGCTTCCTCTTCCGCGATCTGTCGTCGCTTTCGCTTCTTTCCCCGACCCGGCTTACCCTCGTCGAGCTGCGTGTTGTCACACGGTATCCGTTCGCCCATGCTCTCCATTTCCTGGTGGTGTCGCTTCCGGCTCAGCAGTCGCAGCTCGATGTCCTCCTTCTGGGTTAGCCGGCTCGGGTCCTGGTTCCGCGCCACAATCTCCACGTTGTTCGTGTTGGCCAGCATCAGCATCGACAGGAAGTACCGCGCCGTAAAGTCCTCCTGCTTCTGTTCCATGACCTGGGCAAAGTTGATCAGCTGCGGCGAAGACGGTTCCTCCGCCACTTCCGGTCCGAACGAGTTGATGATCTCCGTCCCGTAAGCGTGGATGTCAAAGTGGTTCCGCTTTTCCGATAATGCTAGGATAGGTTTCAACTTCCGGTGCCAATTGTTGACCTTCTCGATGAGTTCCTTTGCTTCCGTAACGCTCTTCAGGTACTTTTCACTGTTTAGGGCAGATTCCGGAGCCAGTAGAGGCCCCGCGGTAGATGGTTCATCGGGTTTCGCGGAAATAGCCGGCGTCTCCTCGGTTGAATCGCTCCTTCTCCTATCGCCACTGTTTTGATCGTCGGAAATGCCCGAATCGCGGGACATTGTTCGCGTCGGAGTGGACTCCTGCGAGCCGGGTTGGACCGTAGATTCCACTTCCGGTGCGACCGCCATGTCATTCGGCACTGATTCCTGTTTGGCGACATCATCGACAGGCTTTGGTTCGTCCAGTTCCGGATCGTCATTTTGAAAGCCGAAAAAGTCCAGTTCAGGAGTGGACGCACGGGACCCTATCGACGGCGCACCGTCGCTCGGTGGCGCTAAACTGTACAGACTCTTGCCGTGCGGACCGTCCAAAATCTCCGCAAACTCGTCAAAGCCGAGAAAGTCTGAAAAATAAATGAGAAATTAGGTCTATTCCCGTACTGCAGAATTCTGCAATTCTGCACAAAATCGGCAGCAGAGCGTTCCCGTACTTTTCTGCAACAAAAGTAACTTTTTTCTCAGGTAGAACTTCTGCAATGAGAGAGGCTGAAGTTGCAGCAAAACCGTTCCCGTACTTTTCTGCGAGCTCTCTCTTCTCTTTCGTGTTGAAAAGTAACTGCAAGTTGGTGTGAGTACACGCTTACATAAAATTGGCAAGTTGGGTTAAATCAAGCATTTTATTATTATGTAGTTGTAATAAATTTGATGATTTGAAGGGACGTTTGTATATTTGGAATTGATAGATTATGGGGTATTTTTATTAATGTCTGGTTTTATTGAGAACTAAATTTTATGTTAACGATTTCAGGCTTAGTTCATTAATGTGTTAATATAGTTGATAAGTAAATCCAGCATTACAGCACGGCTAATAACCCAACAAACAATTTGCATCATAAAAACAAAATGTTTTCATAAACTTTTAAAAGACACATTTCTTTTGAGTTTATTTTTTTTTAAATAAATATTTGTTTGAGAAATGATTTTTGATCTTAAATTGTTTTTGAACAGACTTAATATGTGTGTTAAAATAATAGGTAAATTTAATTGGCAAATAATAAATTGTACCTGTGACGGTGCTACCAAGTTGTATTCTTATATGAACCAAAATATTAAATGTATTTTGTTGAACTTTCAATGAAAGAATCATAAAAAAGGTATAAGACTGTACCAAACAAATAATAAATATAATTGATTATATGATTTGTAATTTGTTGTTTTATTGGGTACGATAACCTGTTAGTTAAACTATGTATCAAGTCAAGGAGGTATCCAGCCGGAAATGACCATGTTTTTTTTTGCTGAAACATAAGTTACGATGATTATACATCATATTATATATTATTTTAAATTTATTTAAATTTTATTAAAAAATATACGGTATACTTAAATTCTAGAATTCTTAAATTCTTAAATTCTTAAATTCTTAAATTCTTAAATTCTTAAATTCTTAAATTCTTAAATTCTTAAATTCTTAAATTCCTCAATTCTTAAATTCTTAAATGCCGCCATCTTGAATAATAAAAAATACACTTATTTTGGAATCATATTCTAGGTTAGAAATGCATATTTAGAGGATTTAGAGATTAGAAATTTTGTAAAGGTCTTCGGATAACAGAGTACAAACTGTATTTTTTTTAATAATTTGGTTTTAATTTTTTTTATTTGCAATTTTTTTTGAATTTTTTAACTGTAAATTTTGAATTTTTGATGTTCTGAACTCTTAAATATTCAAAATTTTGATTTTTTTTACTACGAATCCAAAATATTTGAATTTTTGAGGTCTGAACTTTAATATTTTTCAACCTTTTTTTTTTATTTTGATTTTTTGAAATTAAGCTTTTTTTAATTTTAAACATTTTTAATTACTTAATTTTGAATAATTTGAATTTTTTAAGCTTTGAATATGTGTTTTTTTTCTGAAATAAATATTTGCATTTTAAATTTCTCAAATACCTGATTTAATTTTTTTTTAGTTTCTCAATTAACACATATTAAAAACGAAGTTGACTTTATAGCTGTCGGCCACCATTGCTAGTACCAACCACTAGTGACTTCCTTTTTATCTACAAGGACTTCGCCGCCCTGGGCTCCTAAGTGTATGAAAGTATGGCACGGAGCGACGGCGCCGAATACCCATATTTACACAAAGAATTTTAGAGCGCCCGCCGCGGGATTCGAACCAGCGACCTCTGGATTATGAGTCCAGTGCGCGGTCCGATTGATCCACACGGGCGGGACAAATACTATTTTTTTTATATTTTCATTTAATATTTTCTTAATTTCCGAGTTTCTAAATTTATTTGTTTCCATATTTTTGAGTTTGTGATTCATTTACTTTCTAATATTTTTCAATTTTGCTGCGTCACCGTTGTTCTTCCATGTGACATCCATAATTTATTTATTTTATCCTGAATAAAAAATCCTTCAAATGGTCTGCTATCAAAACATATATCTATAATCCCTTCTATATTAAACCTTTGTTTGTCATTTTTTAATTATATTTGTTAAACGTACCTGCAACTCTAATTTCTATTTGTTTACCTAATGTAAAAGTTTTGAATTGTTTCTAATGTATAATTTCTACCTAAGCATAAGCATCTTTTAAATAAAATGTTGAGTTGCATAAAGAAAATGAGTCCCCGTACCTCTTTCAATCACAATTTTTTTTTATTCCGGTTTTTAAATAATTAAAAAAACTTTAATACCCAATTGTAGTAAATCCACTCAACTGTGTACAATATTGCAAAAAAAGTACTGGAACGCGCTACCCAGGCAAAAGTTTTGCGGCTTCTCTCCTTGCAGAACTTCTGCAAAAGAGAGAGATGAAGAGAGCGAGCTGAAAAGTACGGGAACGTGCTGCAAAAAAAGTGACTTATGCTGGCTGCAGAATTCTGCAGAAGTTGCAGAAATTTTGCAATTCTGCAGGTACGGGAATAGACCTATTGACGTTGGTTTTTTTAAGCCCCGCCCCTTTGTTTATGGTTTGCTCGAAGCCGCGGGTATAAAAGCATTGGCTTAGGAGAAAATCTCGTCATTCAGTCTCGAGCGCCCGAGCAGTGCAGATCTGCTAGCAGAAGGTTAAGTTCAAAGCCTGGTTGCAAATGTTTAGGGATAAATTTAGGATCCAACAATGGCTCTTGGATATTTCGACCATATGGTCTCTCTGACATCGGTTCCGGACAATCCGTTTCAACAAAATTGGTTCATCGTTCTTTTTTTTTTTTTTGGGAGGGTGGTCCAGCCGCACATCGTTGGTGTTGAAACCTCTAAACTGGTCCCTCGTCCTGTCACGTCCGTTAGTAGTCTTGTCGTACATTACAACTAGAATCAGATCTGCCAATGAATTAGTACACTTCGACCAAATAAACACTGACGCTGTATGGATCTGACTCTAGAATAAATGCACAGTTGTGTGTTATTCATAAGTCCAATTTATTCAATTATTTATTTAAGTCCAAATATTCATTTGCTAACTACTTTGGATTGAAAATCTAAATTTTAATCTAAAATCCTCTAAACTTAATGTTCAAAACTAAACGTTCCTTTAACTGTTGTAGTACTACTTCTATCGAAAAACAATAAAAAATTGTGAACTGATTTACAAATAGGATAGAAATCGCGATTTGAAAAAGAAATGACCATTTACGTCAAAAGATCGGCAGTTCCTCGATTCGCAACAATGGTCAATACACCCATAATCGGAAAACCGTTAGTTCAACAGATCAACGAATTTTGTCCGATATCATTACATTATTGATTGATCGAGACTCTATGGACAATTTGACATAAAAGAATGCCTAGTATTCTACATCAATCAAAGTTTATTGACAGCATTACTCTAACTTAACAATTGCAACTAAATTTATCATCAAATAGATTTGGAAAGCATACAGGTTTATTTTAAATGCTAATGCTAAGCAACAAATCAATTGTACTATCCTAAAGTCCCACCTAAATCCCACATTGTGATAGTGAAAAAGTCACAGAAGCAGCGGTGTCTTGTGCAATTGTGATATTTTCACTATCGGAGAACTACCTAATTCACGAAGACAGCTTATCGGTCAACGCTTAAGCCCTGGGGCTGCGACAAAGCGAGTTCTCGTAGCATGAAGTGGTGTCCATAGTGCTTATAAAAAAGAATGTATACCCAAATTTTAACTAATGCACTAGGATCAAATCATGCCCCTTGACTTTACAAGGCCCAGGGAACAAAATTGGTTCATCGTTCTTATTTTAATAATGCAATTAAAGTTTCTACAAATCTACTAAATTAGGCCGGATCCGATCCAGCGAACCTACCTTCCAACTCCGGCGTGCTGGGCCGCCTCACCCATTCCGGATTCTTCGGAGCTCGGTGGCTCAAGCTGTACAGCTTTAACGTAAAGATGTCCTTCCCTTTGGAGCTGCTCTTTCGCACCAACTACGAACAAATAAATCATTTTAGAATTTATTATCAAAAATTTAAAGACTACAACGGTTTAACTCACATCCATCTTCATCTTCTTGTACTCCATCGTCAGCGCAAATATCAGATGCTTGCGCAGGTGACACTCGGGAATCTTCAGCACGTTCAAGCTCAGCAGCGCCGGCTTCAGCGAGATGGTCGTTTTCGGCGCAGTCGTCGCGAGGACGGTTCCGGAGCAGAAGAACAGCGGCGTTTCCGGCGAGCACTCGCTCAACTTGTCCAGCGAGCAGGACCGCGACAGCAGAGATTCCCGATCGCCACCGATGCCCTCGTCGGCCGATTCCATGCTGAGCCGGGACTGGCTCAATTGCTGGGTCGGGTCGGATGGGACGGTTGACGGTGGCTGTTGGTTCTCGAGTGCCATCAGTTCCGGTTCTGGCGCGTCGCCGTGGATATCCGTCGTCTGGGATGATGGTTCTTGCTCGATGGCCGATTCCTGGCTAGAGTTGAGTTCGGGGGTTGTTTCTTGGCTGGGATTTGGCTCCGAATCCTCCGTCACAGCGTTGTCCAACCTGGACGATGATAGCACGTTCGAGAAAGAAACGTCCTCCGGAGGACCGTCGAGTTCAACGACAGGTTCCTCTTGAGAAGGTGGCGGAGGTTGGCCATTCATCAGCTTCCAGATGGGATCCTTCCGGAAATTGCTGCTCTTGGCCCGGTGCAGCTCGTTGTCAAAGTCCGAAGTGTCTTCAATCTCGATGCGGTACCGTTCGCGCAGATATTCCGGCGGAATGTACATCTTGAACTCGCGTGGCTTCAACGGAAACACCGGCTTCGGTGGCGTGCACTCATCCCGGTCTCGTTCGCCCTCCTGCTGTTCGTACAAATAGTCAATTACGTCGCACCGCTGGAAGAATCGCTTTAGGTCGTGTTCCGGACGGAGCGATCCTGTTCGCACATCGATAAAGTTCAGGAAGATCTGGAAGTCGTACCGCGTGCCGATCGTTTCGCCCGACTCCAGGTCCAGAATCTGGTTCTTTCTCGCGGCCGTATGGCTGGACATGATTGGCGGAATGTTGGCCTCATCCCGCAGCCTATTAAGAATCTCCTGTCGGCGTTGCTTCGTTGGCATGGTCCGCAGTTCATTGCACAGCTCCTGCATCAGCTGGAACTTGTTCCTCCGATCGATGCCGATTCGTTCGACCGGAGCCACCAACGACCCAAACGCGAGCGTCTTTCGATCCACGCAGGAAAACTCCAAATCGCTGAAACAATCCGACAACGATTGAGGCTGAAACCGGACAGCTCGCCTCCGTCCAACCGGTTTGTCCGCGGCTTGTTTCCCGCCATCCTCGTTGCCTTCGCGGGCCTTCTGGTCCTGGCCCATGTGCATGATTATGTCCTCCAGGTAGTCGACCTTGCGACCGTAAATCTGGGCGGCACTCATCACCAGCATGGCCGCCTCCGGGAAGTTGGTTTCCTCGCCATGGCGCCGCCCTTCGTACCGGTCCAGCCACTTTTGGATGTCAAAGTCGAAGCAGCGGTCGATTTTCTCAGAAACCTGATGGGGAAATTTGAAAATCATTTTATAAGGCTCGATTATTTTAAAAAATTACAAAAAAGTGGAATGGCCCACTGAAAAAAGTATGGTGAAAGATAAGTTCAGCTCAAAATGATTATTTTCTCGTCAGAGTGTACTGATGAAATGCCATAAATGCACTCAGCTTTGCAAATTGGTTCTGTCAAATTTGAAAACACTTATGATAGGTATTACATTTATTTATGAGCTTTACATTTTGCAGATGTCTCTAAACAGAAACATTTTGCTTTGAAAATCGTAAAAAATGATTAAAAAATAAATAAATCGTAATCTTCCAGTTATCATTTCCACGTGTCAATTTTCCCCAGTGCATGCAACTCACCTCCATAAACATGAGCGCTATTTCCTCGCGGGTCAAATCCTGATGTTCCCGGGGATCTTCCCTGGACCTCGATCCGCTAGAGAAGAGATTCCTCGCGGCGCTGACCCTCGGAACTGCCCCTCTGCCACCGCTCTCCGTTGACCTCTTTTTGCTGGGCGAAAGTTCAATCTCTTCATTCTGCTGCTGGCCACCTTCCCTCAGCCGTCTCAACTCCAATGTGTTTAGTTTTCTGCAACAAAATAAGGTGGGTTTTAACTCATTAAGGTCGGCAAAATCCGATCCCCCTCCAAATTGGGCAATAGTTTCTCAACCCGATTTTTCACGCCACTCCGGCCACCCACCGAGCAAGAGAAGGGAAAACAGCCCAACTTTCGGAGCATCAAAAACGACCCATCCCGAATCGGTTCCGGCCCGCATCCTACCTCTTCATATTGCTGGCACATTCGTGAACCGATTTCCGGCTTCAAAATTCACATTAAATCCATTTAAAACCCCAATTTTTTGTCCAATGTTTACTCTAGCACTCACGCAATAAAAACAAACTCGCGGACGCCATTTTTGTTTTCGTGAGTGCGTGAAGATTGAAAGGGGGGCCAGAAAGTTTGCTGATAAGTTTGTAGATGGTTTGGGGGAAAACTCGGCAAGCTGTCTGCAGAGAAGAATCAGAGTAGCTCTGTGAAAGAGTGTGTTCTTTGGGTCAGGATTCCTGACTATTTTTTTTTCTCATTTCTGTTAACTCTCTTTTTTACATGTGCTGAATATCTATCTCAAGAAATCCTCATCCTCATGCAATTATTCTAGACAGTTTTTCCTACTATAAAGTTTAAAAAAAAAAAAAAAAAAAGAGTTAAAAAATTGAAACTACGGGCCACGGTTTCAACATTTTTCGAACTATTTTGAAGAGGGGGCGACATAAACTTTGAAAAATATTAGCAACGGCTCGTGCGAGTTTCTTCAACACAACACTTTGACAGCTCTGAGTGCGGAACTAGCCCTCAATCGAACGTATCATAAGTGAAGTTTCTTTATAGTTTCGACCTATTTCGACCATTCTTCGTTCGGTTTTTGATTATGCGGGATCCCTTTCATTCAAATGAAAGTTTACATAAGGTGTGAGAGGGTTACACTCTTGTTTACAAAAGTTATTTGCCCTATAATGAAATGGAAGGCACGATTTGACGATTTTGCTGAAATGGCCAAAAAGTGTATCGTTCAAAAATGCCATAGAATAGTCTGTAGAATATCGGCTCTTCTGCAATACGCGGGCACGCCACCCAAACTGACATCACTGTTGCACCAACGTGGATCACGTTTTTGTCAAAATGATTTCACACGCTCATAAAGTTTTAGCACAGAGAGAGGTTTTAGCACGTTTTTTAAGATTAAATTATTATTGAAGAACAAAAAAAATTGATTTCGTCAATTTCTTTACATTTTTTTTTCAAGATATTTAAAACTTATCAACAAACCCCACACACAAGTTCATGATTTTGATCTGTTTTCCAGTTTTCCTCACATTTATTGAGAGTGTAGATAGCTGCCAACGTGGCACCCGTGGCACCAAATTTGGGTTAAAAAAATGTGCGGTGTCGTCAGGTTTGGACGGCCCGGGAACAAAATGGATTGCGACGATTGCGACCAAAATGCGGCAGCTTACACTGAAGATAAGAATTACACCAAAAAGTGTAGAATCCAACTATTTTCGCACAAGACCACGCTTGAACCACCGCTCCGTGTAAACAGCCCGGAACACATTTTCTGGATTCTGGGCAAAAACGCATCCAATGTGTAAATTTTTGATTTGGCGGTAGCCGCCTGGTGGCAAAAATGGGAAGCTGTCGACTAGCGGGAATATTGTGCTGCCACCTGTTGGTGAATAGATTGGACAAATTATTTCTTTCTTTTTGTGGCTTAAATTATAACATTAAAAAAATGTATTTATTGAGTTTTGTACACAAACTTTCTCATTTCTTATTCAATCACTTCACTCGACTCGACTTAACAAAATTGTTGACCTTTTACGCCTACGGCGTGCTAGTGTGAAGCATCTTCCGTTGGCGCTTTCTCCTGTACCCATACACGTTTTGGTACCATTCCCGCGGCGGATGGGGCATTGCTCGAGGCGCTCGAAGACTGTGAGATTGCGGCTATCGCCGTAGAACCGGCAAACGGATGTAAAGACCGTTGCGCTCCGAGTTACCCTTGTTCTTGAACAGCACGAGCGTGGCCGCTTGACCAGGTTAGATTCGACGACGACGGAGCAATTTTCGCCGACTTTTTCATGTTGGCCAAGGGTTAGGTTCTGTAAAATCATCATATAGCTCTCAATGCGCAGTGAGTTGTCGGAGCTGCCAGTGTTTAGTTGATGGGACTCCCGGTGACATTATTCGAGTTCTAGATTGATGTTGGTATCGGCGCTAGTGGTCTGGAGTTAGCAGTGTCCTTGACCGGTTCTTCCGGTCCAGTCTGCAAGGTTGACGCATTCCAACAAATAGAACACCCGTTACTCCGTACTCAGGCCCTCCTTCGTGGGCAGGTTCGTGTTGCTTTATCGAAGAAATTGATTCGTCGTTACGGCGTGGTCCTTCAACACCGCGTTCATGTCGCAATCCTAAAACGAAATCAACATCAGTGAGTTTAAAAAAAAGAAGTTCTAGAAAACCAACCTGCAGTTCCTTGAGCTTGTTGAGGGCCTTAATTATCATGGATCAGAATGGGCGGTGGTTTGGGCGCCAGCATCAAAAGTGATCTTATCTGGGACAAAACAGGACTACCGAAGCGTCGGTAACATTCTCCCGTTCGACTGAGCGATGCTTGAGACGCTCAAAGACTGCATAATTGCGGTTATCGTCGTAGAACCGGCCAAGCTGACCGTCGATTGGGTGGTTTGATCAGAAGGTTCGTTGGGACGATGGATTTTTACCGGATAGCCGATGCGCACACAAAGGCAGTCCGTTCCGTGAGGGTCGCTGCAGCGACCATTAGTATCGGTTCCAGCGGTGTCGTCGATTGCAGAAGAATGCTTGTCACGTGTGCCAGTTCTCCAACTACCGGTTTCGCTCACCCTTGTCGTCCAAGGACATCCAGCGGCCGTCCATTCAGCCGGAAGTGGGCTGCAGCAGCACCGATGCCCCAGGGAAATCAAAATGCAGGAACGGCGCATCTGGTTTGACCTGCTTCATAGTCACGGTTTATCGCGTATCGGAGACGCGTACGCCCAACCCGTTAGAGCGAAAAGGTCGTAGTACACCGGACTCGGTTGTCGTGGTCGGCACTGTTGGATGGAGAAAGTCAACACCTGGTTTGGTTTTGTGCGATTAGGTGATACTCACAGTATGTAATATAAATGCAATGTTGCGCGTAATGTCCGGGCAGTTGGCCACCGTTCTCCTCATTCGACACCCAGGGCTAATTCCAGACACTAAACTTTCTCGGCTGGACAGTGTACGCGTACTCTTCCTCCGGGGCGGTTGCACCCTGCAGGTTGGCAGGTTCCTCCTTTTCCGAGGACAGCGCTGGATCGCCGGTAGTGCCTAAAATAGTAGAAGGTTAAGATCGCCCAAAAACTATAAGAACACTTCCAACATCTCACCACTTCCATGAAGGCCAGCGCTGGCGGCTATCGCACTGGGATCACAGGCGCCGGGCAGCACCGATCCGTCCCGGCCCATGAACTTCCGGCGCCGACCATCGCTGAACCGCTGGTAGACGTCCCGCCGCGATCCTTTTGGATTTCGTGCCTTGGCTTCTTGTACTGCCGCTTCTCCTTCCGACTACTGCTGTGATTGTCCACAACCTGTCCGCCGGCGTCGCCCCGTGGTGCGACGAATACTGGTTCGAGTAGATTGGCGCGAACGCGGGACTTAAAGAAACAAGAGCGTTACAATCTGCGACGATCGCCGACCGGGGAACCAACCGTGACGCTTGGTCGCGTTCGAGGCGAACTCGGCCAGTATCTGGCCGGCAAAGTCGTGCGCCTGGTACCGCTTCTCGTACACTTCGATACTGAGGTGCAGCTGTTCGCTGTTGATCTTCTCCCGTCGCTTAATAATCTCCAGCAGGGTTACCGCTCGACTTAGGTCCCGCCCGGAAGAGTTGAAATAGAATGCATTGAGATAGCAGCTCTGAGTACCTAAACATCAGCTCCGACGAACTCACCTCAGCTTGGGCATCTTTCTCGTACGACGACTCATTTTTGCGGTTCTTCCTGGTTTGCGTTTCTTCGGTTCTCTGCCGGAATGCCAGGTACGGAATGAATCCGGAATGAGATCCGGGAGAGAATCTACGGCTGCGGAGTTTTCCGAGCAGTTGAGCGGAAAGATGTGGAGATGATGCGCAAGCGGGCAATGTTTGAGGGAATCCGGACGTACCAGGGCAACTTCCGGAAGATGATGGGCGTGTTCACGAATACACGTCAGAATAAACCGAAATATTCGACAAATTATGGCAGTCGGTTCCGATGGTAGTGATGCCATTTGAGCTGCAGCTGCACGGGGTAAACGCGCCTCCGGAGGTTCGAAAGGAAACAGTATTCCTAGCAGTGGCCGGAGGAGTTCCAATGATTTACTAATCGGCGTTGATCGGTTGTAGTTTGAGCAGAAATGTCATATAATAACTCTGTAAATTGAAGAAAATGTTGTAATACCTAGTTGATAAAAATCAAAATAATATTAAAGCTTACGAAAACTTTGCTAACACATGAAGACCGCATGCTTTTTTCACTGCTCATCTCAACGTCAAAGTCCGGGACTGGTGGCGACACCCACCGGCAACTTTGTCGAAGCAAGCGAAAAGGAGTTTACACATTGGATGGATTTTTGATCGAAAACCATCGCGATGTGTAAAATCCACACATCGATTTAAAAACAACCGGGTTTACACATTCAGTGTGTTGGATCGACACATTTTGGGCGTGATTTTTATCTTCAGTGTACTGTACTTTGACAGTTTCTGACAAACGTCATCCCTTGTGTTGTGTGTTGATTTTTGCCAACCCAAAATTTCTCGCAGGATTTGATGAGCAGAGTTACAAATTTGCGAATAATTTGATTTTCTTTGTTAAAATTTGAACGGAGTAGTGAAAAGTGGTGCATTTGTCGTCGATATATCTAATGAAAAATTAACTCAAAACCATGCATTTGAGGGTATTAGGCTAGGATACTCTATCGTAGATTTTCCCTCCAGCGACGTCGTGAATGACGTGGAAGATCTTTTGAGACCATTCTGTTTCGTTTGTGGAACCGGAATCTATCCTACTTTTATCCTTAATACAAAACGGTCCCTGACTGTAGTTCAAAATGTTTGAAATAAGCGACACCCAAAGTATGATACTCATTTATTAATGGCAATTAAGTCGGATTAATGCGGATGTTTATTTTTAGAAATCGGCGTCGGCTTGGCCGGATTCGGAGTGGCCTTCCTGTTTCTTGGAGTTCTGCTACTGTTCGACAAGGGTCTGCTGGCAATTGGCAATGTGAGTTGAGCACAACCTTGCTCCTTACCGTTTTTTTTTCGTCGTAACTTGAATTTCGATCTTCTCCAGATTCTCTTCATTTGCGGTTTGGCCTGTGTGATCGGGTTGGAGCGAACGTTCCGGTTCTTTTTCCAGAAGCACAAGGTCAAGGCGTCGATTGCATTCTTCGGCGGAATCTTGATCGTACTGCTGGGCTTTCCGCTGATCGGAATGCTCATCGAAACGTACGGTTTCATCCTGCTGTTTAGTGGATTCTTCCCGGTGGCCATTAACTTCCTGCGGAGGGTACCGATCCTGGGTAACTTCCTCAACATGCCCGGTGTGAGCAAGGTTAGTTGAATGGTTGAAGAAAATTGCATCAGAATAACAATTTTCATGTATATTTATTTTTCTTCAATAGGTCGTCGACAAACTGGCGGGCGACTCGAACCGGACAACGGTATGATAGCAATAAGGACCCACCTCCCCCCACAATAGACACGTAAAGTAGGGCGTGCTATTCACATTCACATGTGCGCAGTTTATAAGAAAAAAAAAGGAAGGAAACATCTAACGAATCAATCACGCTCCGTGCCCGGGTTTGTTCCGCCGCAGCTAATGCTAAATCGTGTCGCGAAGTACCAAAAAATCTTGAATAACTATTTTAAACATTTTTCTGTAGCTGCGAAGAAATGAAGGCAACAATCCAGAGCGAATGAGTAAGATGTCCGCGAGCCTCCCTCCCCTCCCCTTTAAGTGTGGTCTCTGAATGTGTATTTATTTACTCTTAGAACTACTTACAAAAAATAAATTACATGAGGGCATCTTTAGCACGTGTGCGTGTGTAGTTATGCTAAACAAAAACGAAAGAGTAGAGTGTAACGAGACGAAGAGATTTGGAAAAAGAATAAAAGTTCTAGTGTGTAATGTATTAAATGTATTTTTTAAAGTTTGCTTTTTATCCGTTCACATTAAAGACAAAAACATGGTTGTAAATGGTCGGAATCGGAGTGCGTTGGTTGATTGGTTAGAAAGAATCTCCCTTGGTGGTTGGGTTTGCTGGTGGTGGAGTTTTTGTGTTTTTGTTTTTGTCAAAGTGCTTATGAGCCCTTGAGCAATTGTCTACGAAATCGACCGATTTCAACCATTTTTATTTTATTTTTTGATTTGGCTCAAACTTTGTGGGGGCCTTCCCTATGAACAAAGAAGCTATTTTGTGCCATTTGTTCACCAATACAAGTCTCCATACAATTTTGGCAGCTGTCCATACAAAAATAGTACGTAAATATTCATACATTTGTAACTATTGAGTGAATGTTCTGATCGATTTGGTGTCTTCGGCAAAGTTGTAGGTATTGTTGAGGACTATTGAGAAAAAATAGGTACACGGAAAAAATGACGATTTTTTATTAACTTTTTTTTACAAATCTCATTTTTTTATGTTTTAGGGGACAAAAATCCGCAATTTTTGAGCCATAGAGAAGTATGGTCAAAAAATCTGCCGCTGAGTTATGATTTTTTGAAAAATAGTATTTGTGGATAAAATTAAAATTCTATGCAAAAAAAAAAAATATATAAAAAAAATTTATGTAAAATTGTAAAATTTAATTTGCAATCAAATAGTACTTTACAGATTTTTTGATAAAGGGCACCGTTTTCAAGATATAGCCACCGAAAGTTTGATTTTAGCGAAATATTTGCAGTTTTTCGATTTTTAAAAATAATTTCTAATTTTTTTTTTTAATATTTCAGAAAATTTGCTATAAAATTGCAGGCCAAGTATTGATACCTAAGAGCATGGAATGGCACTGACCTTGTTGCGTGCTGTTCGGTTGACATCCAATTAAGGAACATCCTGGAAGGAGCGCAACTAACAACATCCGTAGTTCTGTTAGATCATCCGAATTATCTTGATCAGAACAGTATAGCTCTGGTTCCTTGCAAGTGTCCTATTTTCTTACCTCCACGTTGGCTTGGTTTTCATGATGACCTAGCTGGTGGGCTGTGGAAACGGCTCGTATACCTTTGACCACCGCGGGTCAGAATCGAGACGGCTAAAAGAAAGGGACAATGTGGGAAAGGGAAGTAATTTGTGATTGTAGACGGTATTGTTTTGATTTGCAGTATGTTGAGTCAACTGCTGTGGATGTACCTGAAACATCGCACAACGGTGTTTCTCTTCTCATCTTTCTCAGCTACCATCTATCTCCTATTTTTATTTTGCTCTACTGATTCGCACTTCACCACTAATTCTTCTGTTTACCATTTGGTTTTGATTTTATTAACTCTTGATTCTCTAAACTCTTAACGCTTTTCATTTATATAACTTAACATCAATAACATTTTTATATTTGACTAACTAATACTACTGTAACAAACTGTCAGTTTTCCCTTTATTTGGTAGCAATGTCAATTCTGTTTATCATTTGCCTTTTCTTCATATATCTATTTGAATGATTTTATCTGACCTATAAGTTGTCCGTAATACAATCTAAGATAACCTCTATTTATAAACTATTATTTATTTCTACATCTACTACATAAATCACTATATTTCTTTTACTGACCGATTCTTAGCGAAGCTACACCAAAATGTCACATTTTTCAATTTTCAATGTGATTTTTTATATGAAAGATTTCATTTTTATTATGATTCAATAATTGCAATGTGCTTTAAATGCGTTTTCTTACCTCAAAAGCTAAAAATATTGACCAAATATGGTCTGCAAGCCATTGAATGGGAAAGGAGTTTTTTCATAAATCTGCTCCTTTCGTTGTCCCGTCACGAAAAGAAATGGCTGGCAAAAACTCAAATTTCAACCAATTCGTTCAGTTCAAGGAGCAAAAGATTCGTTTTTTAATTTGTGATAATGTGTAGAAGAGCAAAAGTTTTTAAAAATCAAACTTGCAAAACTGTAGCGATTTTTGTAGTGTGCCTTTTAAAAGTTCAGTTTTACGATGTTGTCCCGTCACGCTACATGTTTATTTCAGGGGAAGCACAGGTACTATATGGTTTATTCCGCATGATATTTCTTTGTAGGAAAATCAATTATCTTTCCAAATATGTAATAACATTGGGGGGTTTCTTCTTTTATTTTGCCACTACAGCCAAAACGCTGGAAAAAACTTGGGATTTTTTTTAAAAGGAGCCGAAGAATCGGTCTACTACCTATTGATTATTTACATAGTATATTTCTTTTACTGTTCATTGTTGTGAATCTTCACCTTTTTCTTGAGCAAGTGAGGTTCGAGCCCTTACTCAATTTATGGAATGATTAAAGGATTGACACAAATATTACTATTGTACTTTTGAAAAACTTTGATAACATGCATACGACCAAAATATTGTAACAAAACACAGCTACAAAAGAAAATGCAACAGAAAAACACGACTCAACACTAGGAAAGATTTCAGGAGAAAACAATACACAGTAAAATAACAACTAGTTTTTGAATTCAAACTAAAAATAAAACAGTTTTTGCTTTAATGAAAGTTAAATGGTTAGGCGCTTATACTTACATCAAACACTACGCAATGTAGGGGCAGTGGGGGCAGAATGGACCATGGGGGCAGAATGGGCCACCCTTGGTTTTGGGCTTTAGAATGGATTTAGACCAACTGAAAGGCAAGGGTCTTATAAAGGACGTCAAATAACATGACCATTTGAAAACGACGTTTGAATTCCTAGTATTTTTAGGATTACGAGCAAAAATGTAAATTTATTGAAAAACCACGCAAATGTAGTTTATTTCGAGGTTCTTAAATAAGCTTTCTCGAAAGTTAGATTGTTTGAAAAAGTTTGTTCAATGTTTATAATGTTACCAGGAGCTATTACAAAGGTAATCAAACAACAACGGAACCTTCAAATCATTTAGAGGCTTGGTGGTGGAAGTGTTAAATTAAAATCCACTTGGGGGCAGAATGGACCACCCTTTTCCTGCCTTATAAAAACAATCAAAGGTTGTGAAATTTGAGCTTAATGGATTATTTCACTCCTGGTAGCTTCAAAAATCACGTTTAATGCAACATTAGTTGATTTTTTAATTGTTTTGACGCTTATTTGTAAAAATAGACAATATTTTCAAAAATGTTTGTTTTGTTAAGTGACTATTTTTATAAAAGTGATCAAACTTCATGGAAACTATGTTGGAAAGGTTGCTTAAGTCATTTCTTATCACCCTTCTACGTTGTATTAGACGAAATATTTCGACATATTTACACTATTTTCGAAAAATGTTTGTTTTGTTAAGTGACTATTTTTATAAAAGTTGTCAAACTTCATGGAAACTATGTTGGAAAGGTTACTTAAGTCATTTCTTATCACCCTTCGACGTTGTATTAGACGAAATAGCATGTTTTCTAAGGTGGCCCATTCTGCCCCGTACCCTGGAAAAAGTAGTCGAAAAACACATTTTTTGCAATTCCGTCGTGAAACTACTTACTTTTCCTGTCATTCTTGAACGACGAAATAGCCTACTTTTCTGTACCAAAAATAACAGAATCGCTTTTACACTTTTCAAAATAAATGCTGAAAAGTTCTACTTTTCAGCACTGAAATGGGTGCTGAAAAGTTCAACTTGTTTCGAAAAGTAACACTTTTCAACATTTTTTTGATTTAAACGATTTATTTATGAAAATTTGACTTAAAATTTCACTCAATAGGTGTTTTTTGGAATTGCAAAAAATGTTGTATGGAACTCGTTGCAAAACTTGATTTTTTCAGCACTCTTCGTATTTATCCAACTCGGTGAACCTCGTTGGATAAATGTACGACTCGTGCTGAAAAAATCCTCTTTTTGCAACTTGTTGCATAAACTACTATTTTTAAATTGCATCAAAAATAGTTTTAAGCTGAAATTTTTTATCAACCAAGTATACAACATTGAAGGGAACATCCCAAAGCATAAACCTACTACACTGGATTCATAAATTTGTAAGTTGTTGTAAGGTTTTCGGTACATTTTACTTAGGCGGACCATTCTGCCCTCCCTGCCCCTACCACCCCCGGCCGAGTTAAAATGCGTAACCGGAAAAGAAGGTGTGCATGCCTGGCACGAACACTCAAAGCGTGTTCTAGCGTGTTGCTCGTACTGACTCAGAGCAAGGGTGAGATGTAGGTGTAAGGGCAGTGCGTGTTCTTCGGGAACCTGGTGCATAAGATCGGTCAAGGCCCGTTCTTACACCGAAAATTGCGAATTGCGAATTCAGAAAATTTGCTATAAAATTGTCTAAGAGACATTGAAGATTGGACCTCTGGTTGCTGAGATACAGCGGCTTAACGAAAAAGAAACATGAAAATTTATGTTTTCTATTGGTACGTTCGATTGAAGAGCCGCACTCGTCGGTGCCAGTTTTGGTTCAATCGAACGTCATTTGTCAGTGTGCGTGGAACTCGAGTGCGGCACTAGAGTTTCAGTTCCAAGATGGCGGCGAAACTCGTGCGGAACTAGCGCGAGTTTCTTCAAAAAAACACTTTGACAGCTCTGAGTGCGGCACAAAAATTAGGTTAAAATTTTTTGCGACCAATATAACGTTTTTTTCGAAAAAATCAGTATTGTTTCAAAAATTCATAACTCGGTCAAAGTTGCACAAGTTGTCGCGAACGGTTCATCTACTTCGCAGCCAATCGTGGCATTGGGTGCTTCAAGTGCGAACAACCAAGAAGGAAAAGGCCAAAATGGATTAGATGAACTGAACAAGAAGACTGATAAGGAAAAGAAAACCATCGTGGAAGAGAAGCAAGGGAATCCGAATTTATTAGTAGCTTTGCATAAGCCAAACAATGGTTCAGGAGCTAGTAGTAGTACTGGTACAAGTAGTACTGCTGAAGATTACGAGAGGCCATGGCCTAAATACCGATAAAATGTAAATGTTAATTTATGAATGATTAAAATAAATGAAAAAAAAAAGATTTTTTGCCCGTTCTAGGAATTTCTGAAAAGTTGCCATTTTGGGGAAATAAAAAAAAAATGAAAATTGTGTTTTTTTTTTTGCAATTTTGTTTACCGTGTATCATTTTTTTCAGTGTAGTCCTTATCCATACCTACAGCTTTGCCGAAGAATCCAAATCGATCATAAAAATCCATCAAAAGATACAGATTTTTGAATTTTAATACATAATTTTTGGTATGGGCAGCTGCCAAATTTGTATGGAAAAATACCGAAGGCACCAAAAAAGTTTCAGCCAGATTAAAAAATGCGGAAAAAAAAATCGAATGACCAAAATCTCAGAGAATTGCTCTGGCATTTTATTTAGAAGATTTTTCTAAAAAGGTGATCGATATTTTGTATAATTTGAGTATAATGTTGCTAAAGTTAATAGTAATGATGAAACATAATGTAAAAATATTGTAATATAACTTTTCTGCCTGTCTGACAAAAATATTGACCGTTAAAATGCTTTTTGGTGATTTTTTGGAAATATTTAGAAAAAATTGTAAAACTGGTGGAATTTCAGGAAAATTATTTTCTTTATGAAGTGATGACTCTAATAATTTGTTTCGTCGATAATACACACTTGCACCCAAAACCTCTTTAACGCAAATGTACCGATGTTTTACTTCCCCATCCGATAGAAGGCCAGTAGGATAAGGCGGGAATCGAACCCGCGCCCCATAGCAACTTAGGGATCGGCAGCCGAAGCCGCTAACCACCGCGCCACGAGGCCCTCAATACACACTTGATACACACTTAAAACATTCCCAATAAATTAAACCTAATTTAAATCAACTTTTCAAAAGAGCAGCACTAGGCAGAAACAATGGAGCGCTGAAAGAAAAAAGAACTCAGCTGATAAAAGAAATTGCGTGGACTCCAGTGCGTTCTCGTCGGACCAGAATAGACCTGGGAAATATTTTTGTAAATTGCTTGTAAAAGGAATACGATGACTTTAAGTAAAAGTCAAATTTAACAGAAACGTTTACAAAAAGCTGCTCTATTGGTTGGAGTCAGATATGGAATAATCGCAAAAAAAAAAAACAATTTCGCTAGCTCCCGAAATTCTTTAACAAAATCAATCTGCTGATGATTTTTTGTGAATTTCCTTGTCAGTACCACTTAAAAATAATTATTTCCCTTTGTTTACACACATTGCCCATCTACAAAATGAGACAGGTCGTTTTTCGACGTGTGACGTTACACTTGCAAGTGCAGTAGTGAATAAGATGTTCCTCCGGATAATCAAGATGATGATTTTTTTAGATTTCTTTTACCGATTTTTCTTGCGCGAGAGAGGAGAGCCATGCTCCCTTCGGATTTTTTCTCTTGATGAACGTCCAATGATCTTCTTTTGATGATGATTATTCCATCGCTGGTTGGAGTACTTGGTTTTAGTGAATTTTAAGTCAAAGTCAACTGTCACTTTTTACACGGCGCTCACGCACACTATCAAAACAAACGTTTGATAGTGTGTGTGAACTCTGTGTAAAAGGGGTGTCAAACTAAAAAGTGACCCCGTTCGTTGACAACGAAGTTGGTGTCAAACCATCGGGGTTTGTGTGTACTCCAGATTTTCCAGCATCATTCAGTCATGACCGTTTAGTAGGATGGGAATTGTTTTTTGGGTAATTGGTGAGACAGTTTGTGTTTGCTTTGAAAAGCTAGAGATGCAGCGCTTGGGCTAATTGGTAGAATTTTTAATGCCAGGTTGGTTTTCAATAAATAAATAAAAATAAGTTTAGTACCTTTATTCTAGGACACACATTTCGAGTAAAGTGGATATATCCTGCAAAAGTTCAACGCATACCAGAGCATTTGTGTTGGTAAGGTATCGTTTTATTTAGAATAAATTAAGTTCGTACGATTATATGTCGGCAATATTTGTTTGATTTTTATACTAAAACTATCCGAAAGGCAACATATTGCTTACAACTAGATACTGAAATTACTTTTAAAATCGTTTGATGCTCGTCAGTCGGTCGTCGTCAGCCTTATTCTAGTTGGGTGTTTCGGTTTGGGATTTGGGAACGGTTTGGTAAATAATTGATTGCTACAAGTGGATAAGGTTTTTTTTTTCTCATTTGTTTCGTTATCTCAGGTATTTTAATATACACTTTTCTGTTTGTTTTTTTCGCTTAAGTTAAAACTTTGTACATTAGTTCTGCTTTAGGTTTCGCTGCATCACTTGGATCTTTGGTTTATTTTGTGTGTACAAAACGTTCGAACACAACACTTCGCACTTTAAGGAACATTTGAAATCGTTTTATAGGTTAGAGAGAGAGACAGAGTAGGGAAACGGAGTCAGGGATAGAGGGGAAGTATGGGAACGGCGCTTGGGAGGAATCAAAAGGAAGAGCAGGGAGGAATAGTGGGACACATTGACGGGAAGGAATAAAACGCATTAAAAGCAAATGATAGGTTTCGAGGTGGGAAGATGAAGGAGTTTACAGGAACTTCTTGATTTCATCGTACAACACCAGTACGAAGGCACCGCCGGTACCACGGAGGACGTTCGAGAAGGCACCCTTGAAGAAGGCGCCGGTGCCCTCCTGTTTGGCGATGGTGCCCCAGCAGTGCAGCGTGCTCTTGTAGATGATCTCGGACTTGGCACGACCGGACTGCATCATCATGCGACGACGCACGGTGTCGAACGGATAGGACACGATACCGGCAACGGTGGTGACACACTATGGGCGAGAGAGAAAAACGTGGTTGGGGAACGTGTTTCAATCAGGAACATTTTAAGATACTAACCTGAGCGATGGCCCAGCTGACGTACCACGGGGTGGTCTTGGGATTGGGCAGCATGCCGCGGGCAGTGTCGTAGAAGCCGAAGTAAGCGGCACGGTAGATGATGATACCCTGGACGGACACTCCGAAGCCACGGTACATACCGCCGATACCGTCAGACTTGAAGATCTTGCTCAGACAATCGCCCAGACCCTTGAACTCACGCTCGCCGCCACTTTTGCCGACATCGGCGGCCAGACTGGAAAGGTACATGAAGAAGCCATTAGAACACATGTACATGTCCGCCTCCAAAACGGGACCTACCGGGTACGGGCGAAATCGAGCGGGTAGACGAAGCACAGCGAGGTGGCTCCAGCCATACCACCGGAGGCCAGGTTACCGATAAAGTAACGCATAAACTGCTGGTTCTTGTCGACACCGCCGAGGAAGACCTGCTTGTACTTGTCCTTGAAGGCAAAGTTAAGGGCCTGGGTCGGGAAGTACCGGATGACGTTGGCCATGTTACCACGCCAGTACGCACCGAAGCCCTGCTCCCTCGGGATGCGCACGAAGCAGTCGACCATGCCCTTGTAGCGGTCCGCCTCGGCGATCTGCTTCGAGATGTGCTGGACCTGGAGCAGCAGCTTGACACGCTCGATCGGAGCCACAGCGGTCTTGGAGATGGCCGCGGAGACGCCACCGGCGGCGAAATCCTTCATGAAGGCAACGGGATCGGCGAGCGACATGGTGGCGGCGGATCAAGCTCTGGAACGGGGGACGAGACGTGCAAAGCACATGGTACCGTTAACCGGGGTGATTTTTGTACGGTTTATTAACCCTCGGATGCCCAATTTATTCTCGTAAATTTTATGATCCCCGTGTTTGGGTAATCACTTTGGGCAACTTTACTTTACTTCTTATTTTTTTCATTTTAAATAATTTTTAACAGAATTAACTTGTTTATTTCTGATGGTATTTGGCCTTTACTACAACCTCAAATCAGTATTTTTGAAAGTTTAGTTTTATTATTCCATATTTTCCAGTCAATTTATAACTTTGTTGCTTGCTTTTCTTCTTTTCTTCTGTAATACGGTTTGCTAGGCCAATGGAAATGTAGAGAACAGTTTGTAGAACAAGTTCCCTAAAAAAGTATGAGTTTTGGTAAGCACAATGCACAATTTTGTAAAATAAAAATTAATTTGCTTCAAAATTTCTGGATGTACCTAATTCTCTTCCACCTGCATCCTTTTGTTTTTGTTAGTGTGCATAATTTTAAAACAAGGATATTTTTAAATATTTATTTGCAATCAATCTCAACATACCAGAAACAAATAAAATCGATCAACAAAGTGACGCGTAGATTTTTTTTCAGAGATACATGTGTGTATGTTTGTAAATTTTTGTTGTGATGCAAAACGGTCATATAAAACTCAATGGATACGTAAGTGAATACTTCCTTTCAAAAATCTTTTTTTCTCACTTAAAAAGCAAAATAAATCAACGACCACCACCAAACCAACGAACCGAAGTCTAAGATTTTCAAAAGTAAATTCACAAGCCAACCAATTAATTTAAATACATAAATAAAAAATTATTTAGAAATTAATCATTCAGTTTCATTTGACCTTGTTGTCATTTGAAATGCCTGTTGAGCTTTGAATAATTCTAGATTAAATTTTCAAAACAACCTATCCCTCATGGGTTTCCTATGCAGATAGGACCTTTTGAAAATTTAATCGAGAATTCTACTTTTCAAATATTATTCACTAATCACTTCAAGCAAAGCTCAGTCAGTGTCATAGCACTTGTTGATTGATGTTAACATCACGCAATTTGTGACAGTAATTTAAACTTCCGTCTTCCCTTACAACCACTAGATTTAACCCATCCGGCTGTTAGCTAATGACTTCCTCTAATTTTAATTGCTAATTATGCAACGCTGTCGAAAAGTCACATTGTTCATTATGCAACGGATTTGCGCCTTCGAAATTGATCTTGTCTTGTCTGTTTGAACCACATTTGCATTGTCTGCTGCACTCTGGCTTTGTTGTATCAGCTGTGTTTAAATTTAAACTGTTTGTAGTTTGAAATATTGTTCAAATTAGATGTCTGCAATTTTGTTTGCATTATATTTGCAAGTTTTGATCATGTTCAGGCAGCTATTTGGTTTCGTTTCCCAATCACTATCTCTTTGTTCACTTGTTATGCAATCATTGCTCACGTTCTCGAAAATCAGCTCCAAAATTTCCTTTTATCACTTTAAACTACTAATTGATCACTTTTCCACCCCATCCTTACCTTTTATCAAGGAGTTAAGGTTGGAGTTGAACTCCGGCTGCTGCTGCTGCTGCTACTTGCGAAAGTAGTAGGCGATGGTCGGCACAAAATCCCGGCAACGGTTGCTAGGATTAGGGCTGTGAGAGTTGCGTCTTTCCTGGGAGATTGCGAGACAGCAAGTAACGGCTGATCGCGGATTTATTGATAGGGTATAGGCCCTTGGGGGAGGGACGAGTCGCGGATCGGTTCTCTCACGACCTTCGCCTGATTTTCGGCACGATCGGCGGCGAGCGAATGCGCCGAATCGTGCCGAATTCGTGCGTGATCGTGACACTGCACTGCACTGCTGCAGCTGCTTAGCATCATTGGTTCAAAGTGTGCCATGGCGACAGTGACCGCCACAAGGACGGGCGGGGATCGGTTCGCGGAAAGGGAAAGGGGGTGGTGTTTTGGGTTTGGAGTGCAAGTTCGTTGGCCACTTCCGAGATTTGTTTTTTTTAAGCTCTTGTTTCCTGTTCGTATTTTTAGTGATCATTGTGTCACGGGGAGGTATGCAGTTTAAACCCTTTGTTGCTAGCACTGTTTAAATTAGTTTTATTGAAATTGACTTGAAATATTTAGGTTTTCTTAAACAAGTCTATGCTGAATGGTTTTTTTTTTCAATGAGATTTCAAATGAATAATAAAGATTTGATCGATTTCAGGGCAATCTACTTTCATATTTGTAATTTGTAATTTGTTGGTTTATTGGATACGAAAACTTGTTAGTGGGAAATTTGGAAAAGTTACAAAGGATCCAAATAAATCATAAATATTTTTAGATTCTTTAATTTTTTTTTCTTCAAAAGAGCTTTCAAATTTTAAAAGAGATGTAAATACAATCAACTGGAAATAATTAAAAATACAATTTCAAGGAATCGATCATTTTTTTTAGCATGTTGGGGACCGTTTTGAAATATTTTATTTATTAGTATACTGCACAAAGTTTTTCCTTCTTCAAACGTGTTCCTCGAATGCACAGAAAAATCTTGAGGAAAAAATACTTTGATATTTGCCAAACAGATGCATTTATAATATAAACTTCTTTTTTATTCGTTGCATTTGGCTGTTAGCTTCATGCAGACTATCAAATGAAGTTGTTACCACAAGTATTACCATAAAAAATTTCAAATGCGTATTTGCATCACTGCGATGACCAAACTGGAAATTTTCAGAATTTATTCGTCTATAGAGCTTGCTCAAATCATAGAATGTAATTTTCAGAAGTGATAGAAATACCAATTCTACAAAAAAATACAGCTAAAAAAACCAGTGTACATACATATGTTTTAAATTCCTCTATAAATATGTTTCTCTAAATGGAATATGCAAATAGTCAAGAATTAAATACAGTACTTGTTTGGTAACTGGGCGTTGTTTAACTGGGCTGCTTAAAACAAACGTCAAAAAATAAAAACAAACCGATATGACCGAGGGGTCGTCAATTGATGCAAAAATCAAGTGTTATAAATAAAAAAATGTTTTAAAGTTTTTGTGAAATTTCAAGTCAAAGAAAACATGCATAAAAAGCTCTGGGTATAAAATTAAGTAACTTTTACATTTATACATAGTATAATGCATTGGTGGTCCCCTCGGCATTTTTTGTTCAGCCCAGGTAGCGAGCAGCATTCGGTAACTGGGCTACGTTATCAGCCCAGTTACCGAACAAGTACTGTATAAAGGAAATACTCAAGCCAAGCAACTTTAGGGTGAAATACTTTTCATTGAAACCCATATTTTGTAGCCCAGTATCGGTGCAATATGGGTCATTCCATCTCAACTGTGCACGAAAAAGTGCAAATTTGAAAATTACCCTCTCCGATCCTGCTCAAATTTGGCAGGGCTGTTGATACTATCGAAACATGCAAGAATCCCGAATTTCATCCAAATCGGACCACCCCCTCCATTTTTGTACCTCCCCAAAACATCGACTTTTTGGCGATTTTTGAGCAAAACCCCTATTTTCAAACGGCGATAGCTCAGGAACCACAAATCTTAGAAGGTAGGTCTTAGACTCAATTTTGAAGGAAATTGGACGTAGAATCCATTTCCGTGATCAAAATTTTGATTAATTTATTTTTTCTACCTGCATTGCGCAATTAAAAACTTTAAACGGCCGTATCTCAAAACACCCCATCTTATTTTTTTGATTTGACCTCACCATCGTATTCCCCGTCCAATTTTACATAAGAATCACTTATCGACAGAAATGAATATGTTTCGTTCCAGAGATATCGAATTTTAAAGTTTTGATTTTTTGAGATTACCTAAATCTGCTTCATTCTCCGCATCTGCTGGAAGCACACAGGCGGGCTGATCAATAACTGCTACCTGATCATTTATTGAAATAATAATTCATCATAAATAATCTATATCACTTTGAGCAAAAATTAACTGTATAACTGTAGGAAACAGAAGTTTAATCGCAAATGTTTATCTGCTCAAAAAAAATTAAGTGAATTTCTGTGCTAACTCATAGGACAGAGCAATAACGACACACAGTAAAGGGCAGAATTGGATTACGACGGAGCGTGCAGGAAAATGCAATTGATCTTGTAAGTAACACTGAACAATAAGTGCACGATACATTATTGAGTAAAAAAATATGAATTAAAATTAATAAAATTTGTTGATACGTTGTATTCTAGTGAAGGACGATCACAAGGAGTAGGAAAAGGATTTCTGGAAAGTATAAAAATGAAAAATGTTAGAAAATTACAAAGTTTGATCTGCTGCGAAGCGGCTAATTCCGCAAATAAAGTTGCGATGACTTCGACACCGTCAGAACAACAATGTTTTTTTTTCTTCTATCATTCTTGGATTCTTGGAACACAATACGGCTGCTGTCCACACGTATAAATATTTTGTTAATTAAATGTACCGTGACCAAAATCATCTTTTAATCAAATGGAGCTGGCTCACAATATAAAAATCGATTTAATATGATCAAACTTTTAATCCATAAATCAGATTTTGGGTTTTTTGCTAAATCGTCAGTTGTGTGCTATCTTGTGACAACGACCATTTAGTACTATTCGAGAAAATCGATTTAAAAGTTTGACGATAAATATTTTCAAAATTATGAATGATAGAGTCAAACTTTTTGTAGCAATCGGTTCGTATACTATCGCTAAACAATCGCTCCAAGTTTGGTTAAACCAGTTAAAAGATACAATACATTATGTAAACAAAAATCTGAAAAGCACGTGTCACAAGTGTGTTTTGAAAGTAAAATTGTACTACGTGTCACAAGTGTGCACAGTATTCCCATACAAACTAAAATAAGCTTAAATCAATAGTTTAACCGACTTAATCAGTATATTTTCAAAAACAAAACATTGCATTGCCTTTAGAAAATGTGTATCAACATAAATTTGTGAAAAACAAGAGAAATTTTCCACATTTTCCAACAACATGTATGACGTGTCACAAGTGTGCACGATCATTTTGATGATAAATTGGTCTATGTCACAAGTGTGCATTACGATATCCGGGAAACGGAAGCGAGTTCCCAAAATCGGGTTAAAGCATCTTGTAGTGTTTGTTAAGTATAGCAAAACGTCTTCATTAACTCAGTTTCGACCAAAATGGCCTATGTCACAAGATAGCACACAGCTGACGAAATAGCACTATTTTGCTACCGCCCATGACAAAGGCCCTAGTCATGGCCTCGGGAGCACTCTAAAACGGTTAGCAACACGTAAAAAACGGTGCATTCAAAATAACCCAATAAATATTCCTTACACAAAAAAGATTGATCAAGGTATTAGCTATTTGAAAAAATATTTGCGTAAAATTATAAAAATAAAATTAATCATCTCTCAGAACACCAGGTAGCAGTTTTTAATCAGCCCGCCTGTGTGCTTCTAGCAGATGCGGCGAATGAAGCAGATTTAGGTAATCTCAAAAAATCAAAACTTTAAAATTCGATATCTCTGGAACGAAACATATTTATTTCTGTCGATAAGTGATTCTTATGTAAAATTGGACGGGGAATACGATGGTGAGGTCAAATCAAAAAAATAAGATGGGGTGTTTTGAGATACGGCCGTTTAAAGTTTTCAATTGCGCAATACAGGTAGAAAAAATAAATTAATCAAAATTTTGATCACGGAAATGGATTCTACGTCCAATTTCCTTCAAAATTGAGTCTAAGACCGACCCTCTAAGATTTGTGGTTCCTGAGTTATCGTCGTTTGAAGATAGGGGTTTCGCTCAAAAATCGCCAAAAAGTCGATGTTTTGGGGAGGTACAAAAATGGAGGGGGTGGTCCGATTTGGATGAAATTCGGGATTCTTAAATGTTTTGATAGTATCAACAGCCCTGCCAAATTTGAGCAGGATCGGAGAGGGTAATTTTCAAATGCTGTTCCGCTTCAGATGGAATGACCCATATTGCAATTTTCTTTTCAAAGCTTTCATTTACCCCAACTTTCATTAAAGTGTTATACGCTAGCTTAGGCGTCATCCATAAAGTATGTCACGCTAAAATCGGCCAAAATTAACCCCCCCTCCCCCCTATGTCACACTTTGTCACACTTGCTCCGACCCCCCCTCGAAAAGTATGTCACGCTTTGTCGGACCCCCCCCCCTCCTTACCATCTTGTTTTTTGTACAATTTTAGCATGATTATTTGGATTATTTTCAAATTCGAGGTTCAATCGAGAAAGTTTTGAATTTTTACAGGTGTATTTGGATTTTTTTTTTGAATGTTGTAGAAATCATTATCAATAGTTTTTTTTTTGAAATCTTATGATTTAAGCATATTAAATCTATCATCAAAAACTCTGTTTCTTAATGCCTTGAATCGTGTTTTATTTATGACTAAAGTTTATCAAACATTAAAGTTTTTTATAACAATTTTTTAAGACTGAATTTTTAGTATTCAAGAAATTGTCTAGCGTGACGTCACAGTTTCACGTACCCCCCCTCTCCCCCTTGTCACACTTTGTCACACTTGCGACATCCCCCCCTCCCCCCCTAGAGCGTGACGTACTTTATGGATGACGCCTTATCAAACAAGATATCGATAGATCACGTCGATAAGAGCCCATACATGAACCGTTTTGCATAATTTGCCAATGAGATTAGTGGACAATTAAAATCAGCACGGCAACGCCTACTTTGCATTTTTCTCATTCCCGCCACTAATCATATGTTTGCACACCAGAAACTATGCGCTCGATGACATTAACCTGGAAAACTCGTTTTCTGGCGCTATTTTTGAACCACCGCTGTAGAACTTGACACGCGCTATTCGCCCTTAACAACAAGCACTGTGGAACAACAACAGAAACAACTTGCACTTTTCGTTGTAATACACGATCGTTTAGCACAGTGCATTTGCAGGTCGTGACTAATGAATGAACGGCGCTTAAACATTTTATTAATGAAAAGAATATAAAAAAAAACAAAGGAAAAAAAAAACAAAAGACAAGTGAGAAATTTCACAAAAAAAAATTGTAAGTCATTCTCAAACAGTACTGGCATAGATCGAACCATCGATCATTAAGTGGCATCTGCTAAAACCGCGCGTGGACGAGGTCAAATTGGTCTAAAATTAGTCGGAAATTCACTTCGCTTGTTTCGATTTCAGGAAGAAATCAAAGTTACCAGGTCCGGAGCGCGTCCGACGTTGTCGTCTGTCGGTTGTCAGCGGTGGCTCATGATGATGGTAGAATATCGGAAGATTTAGCTTCGACTTTAGAGCTGGCTCATTTAGTGCAGCTACTTTGCGGTACAAACGCGAATTGTGCAGTTTGGTTTGCGAATCAAGATTTTTTTCTGGCTTATTCAGTTTATTTGAAAAGTTATATTAATTGTGGTTCGAATACATATTAAAAATGCACAGGAAATAAAATACATTATGAGTCGACTTTCAATATGTTTATTTTCTTATTTAATTGCTGTGTTAGAATTAATATTCCGGTATTTGTTTACAACCTTTCAAGTAGCTAGCTGTCACACCTTCGAAACTATATTTTTTGTTACAAGCACGCAACATTCCAACACGTGGAACGCCAAGTTCTAATCGGTGTTAATTATACCAGGGCCTTATCATTACAGGAGCTAGTACCACTAATTAAATCATTAGATGCTTTCGTAAAATATGTTTAAACAAACAAAAAAAACTTTATTCTGAGTTCAGTACTTACTCAGCGAACTAATTTGAATACTGTGTTGACAACTTCTTGGAAAGTTGTTAAATTTATGCAAATATTTTTGTTTACAAGTTCCCCTCAAACTGACTGTTGCCAATCGAACCTGATAAAAAAAAGATCCCCCCAACCATAGAATATGGACACGTCTGATACAGAAAATCCACTTCCTGCGAGCGAACGATTCCCAAGAGACTGTCTGCCGGTGGTTAAATGATGGTTGTTACTTAATGGTGGGAAGAAAAATCCCTGTTTATTGCTCATGACCTATTTCCAGCACATCGGCGACGAGTACAGACTACAGTACAGCTAATTAGTAGTTCAATCCCGTCGTAGACGAGACCGACAGGAAATAAAAAGTCCCTTTTCCTTCCCTTGTAAAGATTAAATAAGAGACGCTTAAATGTATGGTATGGAGTGCATTACAGTTACGAAATGGGCTGTATGGTGTTCAATAAGATTTTTTTTATATTGAATTACCATTTTGGTTACAGTTTAAGTTTTAACTAATAAAAAAATATTAAATGCGAGATTGCGTATCCATGAAGCAGCATTTTTGTCGGAAATATGCAATAGTATTCATGAACCAAGCCTTACTCTGCGATATTAGAATATCTGCATAAATAACAAATTATTTGAAAACCTCTCCTTTCAAACAAATCATGCGCTTTTGTAATCAATATTCACAGTACGTAAATTCTGGCATGTTGGCGAAATAAGAACTAAGGAAAAAGCTGAGCAGTTCTCTACGGAATCGGTCTTTTTTCTTTAATTTTAATTTTTGTATTTTTTAATCCGGCTGAAACTTTTTTGGTGCCTTCGGTATGCCCAAAGAAGCCATTTTGCATCATTAGTTTGTCCATATAATTTTCCATACAAATTTGGCAGCTGTTCATACAAAAATGATATGTGAAAATTCAAAAATCTGTATCTTTTGAAGGAATTTTTTGATCGAGTTGGTGTCTTCGGCAAAGTTGTAGGTATGGATATGGACTACACTGAAAAAAAATGCTACACGGTAAAAAAAATTTTGGTGATTTTTTATTTAACTTTTTGTCACTAAAACTTGATTTGCAAAAAAACACTATTTTTAATTTTTTTATTTTTTGATATGTTTTAGAGGACATAAAATGCCAACTTTTCAGAAATTTCCAGAATGGGCAAAAAATCTTTGACCGAGTTATGATTTTTTGAATCAATACTGATTTTTTCAAAAAATCGAAATATCGGTCGCAAAAATTTTTCAACTTCATTTTTCGATGTAAAATCGAATTTGCAATCAAAAAGTACTGTAGTGAATTTTTGATAAAGTGCACCGTTTTCAAGTTATAGCCATTTTTAGGTAACTTTTATGAAAATTGTCGCAGTTTTTCATTTTTTATAATTAGTGCCCATGTTTGCCCACCTTTGAAAAAAATATTTTTGAAAAGCTGAGAAAGTTCTCTATATTTTGCTTTATTGAACTTTGTTGATGCGACCCATAGTTGCTGAGATATTGCTATGCAAAGGCTAAAAAACAGGAAAATTTATGTTTTCTAAGTCTCACCCAAACAACCCAACATTTTCTAATGTCGATATCTCAGCAACTATAGGTCCGATTTACAATGTTAAAATATGAAACATTCGTGAAATTTTCCAATCTTTTCGAAAAAAATATTTTCAAAAATTTAAAATCAAGACTAACATTTCAAATGGGCGTAATATTGAATGATTGGCTTGTTTAAAAAGTTAGTCTTGATTTTAAATTTTTGAAAATATTTTTTTCGAAAAGATCGGAAAATTTCACGAATGTTTCATGTTTTAACATTGTAAATCGGACCTATAGTTGCTGAGATATCGACATTAGAAAATGGTGGGTTGTTTAGGTGAGACTTAGAAAACATAAATTTTCCTGTTTTTTAGCCTTTGCATAGCAATATCTCAGCAACTATGGGTCGCATCAACAAAGTTCAATAAAGCAAAATATAGAGAATTTTCTCAGCTTTTCAAAAATATTTTTTTCAAAGGTGGGCAAACATGGGCACTAATTTAAAAAAATGAAAAACTGCGACTATTTTCAAAAAAGTTACCTAAAAATGGCTATAACTTGAAAACGGTGCACTTTATCAAAAATTCACTAAAGTACTTTTTGATTGCAAATTCGATTTTACATCGAAAAATGAAGTTAAAAAATTTTTGCGACCGATATTTCGATTTTTTGAAAAAATCAGTATTGATTCAAAAAATCATAACTCGGTCAAAGATTTTTTGCCCATTCTGGAAATTTCTGAAAAGTTGGCATTTTATGTCCTCTAAAACATATCAAAAAATAAAAAAAAATAAAAATAGTGTTTTTTTGCAAATCAAGTTTTAGTGACAAAAAGTTAAATAAAAAATAACCAAAATTTTTTACCGTGTATCATTTTTTTTCAGTGTAGTCCATATCCATACCTACAACTTTGTCGAAGACACCAACTCGATCAAGAAATTCCTTCAAAAGATACAGATTTTTGAATTTTCACATATCATTTTTGTATGGACAGCTGCCAAATTTGTATGGAAAATTATATGGACAAACTAATGATGCAAATTGGCTTCTTTGGGCATACCGAAGGCACCAAAAAAGTTTCAGCCGGATTAAAAAATACAAAAAAAATCGAATGACCGAAAACTCAGAGAATTGCTCAGCTGTACTATAGAAATATTATCAAGCATGTAAGAAACGTTGTAAGTAGTCTACATAAGTTTGCCGAATGAACAATTCTAGAGTTTTTTTTGATTAGGTCCTATAAACATATGAAAGACAATAGTTTATTGGTCCTTTTCAAAAAAAACTCTGGAATTTAAATTATGAATAAACAATTTCATTCCTTTAATTCTATTACTCCAAAAATATTTAGAGCAAACAGTTACCTAAGGTCTTTAACAAATATAATATTATTGATGGTTTACCAACACACGGTTTTCAGCGATTCAAAGCTCGAAACCGTGAAGATCATGACCCGATTTGGCGTATTCGAAATCCTTAAAAAACGTATTTTTCATTAAATAAATAACTGATTTAAACTACTTCTATTTTTATCATCCAACAGATTTTTTTTGCAAATTTTGTATAGGGACCATCCATAAACCACGTGGACACTTTTTTGGAAATCTCATACCACCCCCCCTCATCGTGGACAATTGTCCATACAAAAAAAAACTTTTTTGTATGGAGCGTGAACAATCGCCAGACCACCCCCCCCCCTAAAGTGTCCACGTTGTTTATGGATGGTCCCATAAGAATGATCTTTTCAACGTTTTTGTGGCTCATACATTGCTACATACGAATTAAATACAAACAAAATGGTATGGAACCATACTGATTTTGGTAGTGAAGTGTTCAAAGTACTACAAGAAGTAGTTTTCATCAAACTTTGAAAAGTTTTGAAAGTTAGTTAACTATAATTTAGAAAACATCGATAAACAGCACTATTTAAATACTCTCAAAGTGTCATGTTTTCCTCAATGAAATGAGTTCGAATCGGAAAACGGACTGCATCGACGACTTCTTTGGACAATTTTACACTTAAAAAAGTGGAAATAAGTGTTTAAAATACAAGTTTAACTGTTATTGAAACAGAATTCAAAAAAGTTGAACAAATTTATAGTAGATTTGAAAAAATAAATTTCAAAATTTGTTTAAGTGACAACGCAATTTGATTTGAGTTTGATATTTTTATGAAAACAAAAAATCGATTTCTAATGATCTTGGATCAAAATTGAATCTTTTTATCTATTTAACCTAAAACGACTGACCAAGAAGGTAAAAGCTGCCAGAAATAAATGAATCAGAAACAACCTTAAATTTTATTTTATTTCAATAAGTTATTGAACAACAAACATTTTATTGTGATTTTTTAAAATGAAAAATTCGAAGTAAACTTAGGGACCATCCACAAACCACTTGGACACTTTTTTGGAAATCTCAATCCCCCCCCCTCCCCCCATTGTGGACAATTTCCGTACTAATTAAATTCCTTTTTGTAGACAGCGTAGACCGCCAATCCCTCCTCCCCCCCCCCTAAGGTGTCCACGTGTTTTATGGATGGTCCTTACCAATATGGATAAATTGACGTAATAAATTGAATATGCACACTAGGGTGTAATAACAAAATCGATTTTCCAGCACAGCAATTTTCCAGTTCCTTTTGGGGGTTAAACAACTCCCCGAAAATCAATCAATCCTAGAGCAACCGAATACGAGTCCGGGTTTGTTACAGCGTGAAACGTAGATTTTATAAATATCAATTTCCCATACAAATTCGCATAGAAAATATAATCGTTTTGCGCAAAGTGGGGACTTAACCAATCGTTCCCAAACTTTGAGGAGTTGTTTAAGAACCTAAAAGGAACTGAAAAGTTAATGCTCACTAAATTTGAACTATTTTATTTTTTCCACACAACCATATTACACCCTAATGCACAAATCACCCCGATTTTTTAAATAACAATTTTTAATGAAACTATAATATAATGAAATGTTAAAAAAAAAAGTTCAAGATGGTATGTCAGAGACATAAC
>NC_068937.1:119160648-119193044 GCF_016801865.2 Culex pipiens pallens
TCGCTTAAATTTTCGTTTTTCACACACCTACACAAAACAAAGCAAAAATCTAATCCGGCTCGAAAGCAAAATTTTACTCAAAAAAAAAACGCGTCTTCCCTTCTTTAAGAATTAAAATTAACCTCACTCGAAAACAAAAAAACAACCTTTTACACCACAAGTCGGAGTCGGGGATCTGATCAACCACACTCTAAATCACTCCCGAAAAAAAAACTCTCTAAACAAACCATACGAACAAACAAACAATAGAAAGATCGAACACACACACATAGGACAGTGCTCTCTTACTCTCCCTAACACAGTGTGAGCGTGTGTGTGACTGACTTACTCTCCTCTTTCTTTATTTCTTTCTCTAAATTTTAACCACACCCACCACCACCTTTCACACACTTCTTTTTTTACATTACTTCGGTTACTTTTAAGTTTAGATATTTACTATTTTTAAAAAGTTGAACAAGTAACAGTAGAGATGCTGACGACGAATGCAAAACACAATGCGTTAGACTGTAAGTGCTCTTTGAATTAATGTTTTTTTTCTGTGACTTTGTGAGACTCTTTGTGAAAAGATTAAAAAAGCAGAAGCAGCAGCAAATTGATGTGTAACTGAGGATAAGAAATGAAGTTGTAAGCAGGAGTAAATGCGTAATGCTCGTTTGTATTATGTATAGGAGATAATTTAATGCTTCGTTGTAAGGAGAAAGAAAAATATATTTTAGTTATAAACCGATGCCTGGCGTTATCAAGGACGACGTGTTGGAGAGTGAACATTCCCGAAATCGATGACGAGAGTGCAGAATATGGCATATGGTACACTGAAATATGATTACTAACTTTAACCAGTTCGAGTTTTTGTTAATAATACTTATATGACGGAGATTTTTTTTTTGTATTTTTCATTAACAATGTATGCACCATCAATTCGAAATTCATTCGGCAATTGAGTTGTTAAATTAACTTAAGCTGATGACTTTTTTGATCCCTACGATAAATCTTATTTTTCTTTGAACGACCTCAAGGTGTTTAATATGGATTATTAAATCAATTTGGAAAAATTAGCTTCGCGCCTTTTTTTAACAGAAAGTCTCGGGGTCTCATAAGTCTCTATTCAAAATCAGCAAGTTTAGTTGAGTACTTCAAAAGTTGTGCTAAAAACGATTTTGACTACCCCGTATAAAAAAATTTCAAGTATTTTTATTTTTCCCGTGTTCAGGAGGTCATTTTGAGCAACTTTTGTTCTACGACAAACTTTACTTTTCTTGTTTCGTTTTTTAGTATTTATATTTTCATTTATCTTATTTAGTTTTTGTTTGTTTCTGATATTATTTGGCAAATACTATTTCCTCCATTTTTTACTTAAGTTTATTTAGTTTTTTTTCATGTTTTTATAGCCACCTTTTCCTTTTTTTGCACGTTTTTCACATTGTTTACTAATGAAACTATTTATGAAACTATTTTTAATTGTTCAAAAATGCTCAGAGGCATAGTCTGGAACAATACAAAAATTACTGCATACTTATTTTACATATAAAATAAAAAATATTAGTAAAAAACACAGCCAAAGTTGGCCCAGAAAAAAAAATACATTTCTAAAACATTTACAAAATCACATAAAAAAAGTCACAATAAATTCTTAAATTTTAAGAGTTCTACTATCCAATGCTTTTTAAAGATCGAAAACGATCGAAGTATCAATTCAAAAAAAACCCCTTAAATTCATGAAAAAAAAATGGAAAGGGTTTAAGAAAAAATAATTTAAAAATGGAGTCAACATATTGTTTTCCATAAACCGGCGGCAACATTTTTGACTTTTTGACTTTTTTGAATGACACATATGCTGACTTTTTGGTCGCCATGAAAAAGAAATCGAAAACCTTAAAATACGGATATTATAATTAACACTGAAACGCCCAACGCATGTCCAACTTACACGGACGCCCAAGCCTCCCAAAAAAGGTGGAACGGTAACTTCAACTCGCTGGTTATCGGGCCTAACTCAACCAATCAAGATGATTCTTCTTTCCAGTGATTTGTTAGGATGTCTAGATGTTTCGAGAACTTTGCAGAACTTAATTTAAACAAATTTGTAATTTCTGCGACCGAAAACATCGTTCCACCTTTTTTAAAAAGACCGCCTCCGCGGAATTTTCGGCGAATTTTTTTTTACACGCGGAAAAAAAAGTTGGAACGATGTTTTTGATCGCAAAAATTACAGATTTGATCAATTCAAGTTCTGCAAAGTTCTAGAATCATCTAGACATCCTAACAAATCACTGGAAAGAAGAATCATCTTGATTGGTTAAGTTAGGCCCGAGAACCATTGAGTTGAAGTTACCGTTCCAACTTTTTTGGAGCCTTGGGCGTTGGAATGTTAAACTAATAATTAAGATTATGATCTCATGAAATTAGCAATTTCGTAAAGAAAACCATCGGTTTGTTTGTAAGAAATGAGATAAAAATAGTTAGTTAAATAACTTTAGAGTGTAACAATTTAATTATGAAATTTCCTGATTGTAAACAAGTCTTCATTTTCGGCTCAAAGATCAGAAATCACTCACTCGGTGAAGAATTTAAACGCTCCATCAATCTTAAGCTAGGGAAAATAAACCCATTCTAATCAAACACCTATCTTCGTCATATGAAGAGTATGATGCTCGATAAGCGCTTAAGATATAAAATTGCTTCCCAACTACCGGCAACATGTTCTTTTGCACATTAGTTAGTCACTCACTTGGAAAATAATCCCGAAACATGTAAATAATTAGTAAGCGCCATCACAAAAACAAACGCGCCAAGTCTTTTGACGTTTGAATATTGACGACCCATTCCAATCGAAGGCTGAAGAAAACCGAGCGAGAAGCGAAGGCAAATACAGAACAAAGGGTGGCCACCAACACCACCAGCAGCGCCTGTTGGAGTGAGCCAGTGATGCCAGGAAATTTTCTCTATAAATGCTACTTTTCGTGAGTGTTCGCTTAAAATTTCATCAATTTTGGCAGCACTTAGCAGACCCAAAAGAGCGCTGAAAGAAAAAAAGAACTAAGCTAAAAATAGGAAAATGGGCGTGGCCCAATGCACTCGACTGATTAGAATGCAATTGGAATATTTTTTTTTTAAATGCTTGTAAAAGGAATAGCATAACTTTTAATGAAAGTGAAAATAAACAGAAATATTCACAAAAAGTTCCTCTACTCGTTGGTGTACTTGGTTTTAGTGATTTTCAAGGAACACTCCAGATTATCCAGCATCATTCAAACATGACCGCTTATTAGGCTTAAAATGGGTTTATTTCCCCTGCTACGATTCACAAGCAGCCAACGATTGGACCGATCGCTTTTTTTGTATTCTCTATATTGGCTTTCGGAACTTTCAAATTCTTGCTTTTAAAGATTCTTTGGATTTATTAATTCTTAATTATATTTAGGAATCTCTTTTATAAAACTGTTTCATAAACTTAAATACCTAATGGCACAAACTGCGCGAGGCTCTCTAAAACGATTATCCTCCAAGCATCAATAGATGAAAACCCGCCGATAGTTTCTCGCCTGCGTTGGCCTCGCGTTCTGTACCCACCGACCGCCCCGACCTTTAAGATTACGCATCCGCACCAGTTCGCTTTTGGTCAGCGGAACCCGCTCGCTTGCCACAATCCACTGGACCGTTTCCGCACAAGGTGGCGTCGTAAAGCTGCCCTCGTACGCATAGTACGGCCACTGGACACTGCCCAGGACGTCCCCCAGTGGGAACAGTCCGTACGGGGACACTTCGTACACGCTGCCATCTTTGACGACCTTGGTCAGGAAGCGGGTCCAATTGTTGAGCGATTTGATTCGATCAGATTTGAGCACCTCGTAGACAACGGCAATCACAGCGATTCCGTCTACCTGGCCGCGGGCTTCCTCGAAGGTTTCGTACAGACTGTTGAAAAACACAAAGTGCGCCTCGGCGGCGTAACGTTTCCCCTCGAAGGTATGTTCCGAGCCCAGATGGTAGTGAAACTGCTGAAACAGATAGTCCGTCTTGAGGGGACCTCCCGACAGCCGAGGTCGTTCCGAGGCCCGATACTCGGGGAAGAACGCCGCCGATCCTCCCTCGTTTTCGACGTCCATCTGCCAGGGTCGCATTGACAAACCTTCCAGGCGAAGGGGTCGTTTCTGGCGAACCACGAGAGTCCGATTGGTGACCAGATCGATTGGGCTCTGATACAGACCGTTGCAGTTTGAATTCAGGGCACCCCAGTTGGATGGACCGAAGGCGTCCTCGTCGCGGTAGGAGAAGGAAACGGCTTCGGGACCGGATGAATCCGGATCGATTTCATTTGTGGACACCAGTTTTGGGGTTTCAATGATTTTAGCGCTTTTCGTGGTTTCTGGAGACCGAACGGTAACGGTTTGGTAATAGTTGTACTGCTGTTGGTGCGTTTTGTCCGCAAAATGAAAGTATCCGTTCGAGTTGTAAAAGGTTCCGAATGACCGGGGATACGCTGGAAAGGTGAGATAATAGGATTTACTTTTAGTTATATGTGTACGAAACAGGTTTGCACAAAAAGCTCAAAGGAATAAGTGAGTCATTAGCTTGGAGAGACTCTAAATTACACATTTCACGAATATTTGGCCTCCAATAAAAACAGTTTCCAAACTAAATTTACCAGAATTCTAGCTTTGTTTGAAATTACCCCAAAATCTAAACTGAAAGAACCAAGACGACCAAATAAAAATCTTGGTCAAAATAATATTTCCCGGACACAAATTTAAGCATTGAACAATCCAAAACTTAGAGTATTTAATTTAAAAGCTATTTATTACTCAAAACTAAACTACTAAAATTATTTTTTCAATCCTCTGCCATATTACACCATCACATTTTAAAACATGTTCAATTCAATCACTTGTAGAGAACAGTTCAAAGAAAAAAATCCTTTTTTTTTTGGTTTAATATAAGCAGAGATATGTCCATATGCTTAATTTTGTAAAATAAAAAGTAACTTTCTCCAAAATAACTGGATTTAATTCCATTTGACATGATGAACACCGCATACTGAGTTTCTTTTATGATTTTTAAAACAATTTTCACGAGCCTCACCTAAATTTGAATTTGAATTGGAAACTTATTCTTCAAATTGTGCTCTACAATGTGATTGATTCAAAAATGTTTTAAATGTTTTGGTGTAATATGGCAGAGGATTGAAAAAATAATGTTGAGAACCTTTTGAGTAATAAATAGCTTTTTAATAAAATATTCTTAGTTTAGGATTGTTTAATGCTCAAATTTGTGTCCGAGATATATTTTGCTTGATTTTCATGACAAATTGTGCAAAGAAAAAAATAATTAGTAAATGTAAAGTAAGCTATGCCGATTTTTTTTTTTTAATCTTAAAGTTTGGTTTACGAAGCACACTCTGAACATAAACCGGAGTGACATTGAAGGATTACCATTTTTTTTTTAAATACCAGTAAGTTTTTCTCAATTGATTTTATGAGAGGAAGGCCACACAACATCCATGTTCTTCTGATCTTAGTGTTGAATTGTTCAAAAATCCGACAGGGAAATCCGTTTTTCAATGGAACTAATTTTCATTGAGACATTATGACACTTTGAGAGTGTTAAAACAGTCCTATTTATCAATGTAATCATAATTATAATAAACTAATTTTCAAACTTTGTTGCAAACTACTTCTTGAGGTACCGTAAACTGGGGTCAATCGGGACACATGGGGCGAATTGCGACAGCAGTTTTAACAGTTTTAACCATGTTGGAGCACAATATTTTGATTTTTCTGGTTGGTATCGGTTAGAACAGACTCAGGCTAACAAAATGTGTACATCCATTTCCAAATTTAAAAGCTTTAAGTGCTCTAAAAACTGCTGTCCCTATTCAGACTGTAGTCCCGATTCACCCCAGATTACGGTACTTCAAACACTTCTCTACCAGGTTCATTTTATTTGTATTTATCATTTTGCAAAAAAAATCTTCATCCTATCAGTGTCACCGGTTTACGGTGCTGTATAAAAAAAATTATCTTTTATATTCAATTTTGGGGTGTGCCTGAAATTGTTCTAATTGATTATGAATTAAAATAATCTCAGATAAGTAAACTTTTATTTTTTTGAACTTAGATCAATACCAAATAAAAAAAAAATCAGGGGCATAAGCTATCATGCAACTCATTTAAATATATTTTATTTTCTAAATTTTTATTCAAATTTTAATGTTCAAAGCTTTACTATATAATATTTTGCTTCTGATCAGAAATGGAAAAATGTTATAACTTTGATAAGATTACAATTCTTTAATGCAAATCTGTACGTGACTCATTCAGCGAGAAAATCTACAAGGAACAGTTACTTAAATGTACTAGACACTTTTTTTTTTGTATAGACGGTTTCCACGCGAAATCGACCAAAAAATACGATTTTGAACCGGACCATTTCCGATCTTAATAAAACTTGCTGGATCGTTTATTCTACTCAAATCAACGAATCCTGTGCACTCAGTTTAGTAATTCACAATGCCATTTGAATTTTAGAAATTCTTTAGAAATCTTTTTTAGTTCTTAACTATTTGAAAATTTAATTGTTGGCTGTTTTTTGATGGAAAATGAAAGTTAAGGCTTTTGAATAATTTCATTGAAAAGAGCGCACGATTTTCGTTAAAACACACTTTCGATCGAATTCCTAAAATTCAAATGCCATTGTAAATTACTAAACTGAGTGCACAGGTGTTGTTGATTTGAGTAGGACAAACGATCCAGCAAGTTCTATTAAGATCGGAAATGGTCCGTATTTTGAGTGGTCGATTTCGCGTGGAAACCGTCTATAGCAGTATCCACAGGATCCTCAGAGGAACAGTAAAACTACTCAGCTGCGATAACAATAGGGTAGAGGACCCAGTTTTCGCCCTGCTCCAGTTTTCGCCCACCTACTGGATTTAATCTGTATTTAGCAAACTTATATCATTTTTTGGTTGAATTTATTATGCAGGTTCACATATTCATTCATTTCTTGTACTTATTGAAACTTTCCTAATGGCTTTCTATTGTAAATCACGTTTTTATAAGCATTTAAAAAAAATCCTTATTACAGCCGCAATATTTTTGTCAATTTCGACTACAGCGGGTAGTAATGTTAATGAGGGGAAAAAACTCATTTTGTCCGAAAATAATGTAAATGAGTAATTCATTGCTTCACTGTATGTCTGAATTTCATGAAAGTCTAGTGATTTACCTGTTTTAAACGTTTACCAAAGGTTATTTAAATAAAATAAAGTGGGCGATTTTTGGGGTCATGAAAAAACATGAGATCCAATTTCCGCCCAGGGTGAAATCTAGTATTGTGTTCTCAGATTTCATCTAGAACCAGTTTTCGTTTACCATAAAAGCTAACCTTATCGCAGTGAAATATGCTTGAAAATATATTTGAAACATTCTAGATTTTTTTTTAAGGGTTAATTTATCATTTAATTTTATTTTATTTTATTCATTAGGTTGTTTTGGTATTACATCAGTTCTAAAATTAACCTAAGCTGAGATATGGGACACCTAGTTCAAATGTGGTAAGAGTTTACTGGTACATAGGAGAACAAATTAAACAGAGGATGGAAAAGTGGTTACACAATTCTTCATGATAGCACATGTACTTTAATTTTTTTATTAAGAGGTACTCGAAGTTTTCTATTGAGTCAATTCGGGAGCGAATGACCCATAGGGTTAAAGCTCCCCTAATAAAATCAACAACAACATGGAGCTAATTATAACTGTGTGCCCTTATCTTGGGTGAGTAGGGACACATGAGTTCTGTCGGGAATTTTGATTTAGTCATATTTTTTTAAGTGAGAGTGAGAACATGTTTTGGTTTTAGTTAGATAACCTCAAAATTAGTAGGATATCTGTAAAAAAAACTCCAAGGGTTTTTGAACTTCAATTTATTTTACGACAAAATATGTGCACATCAATGAAATTGAGCTTCGGGAACATGTTGTGTGTCAATAGGAGACCATATTTGCTTAGCTTTGTGCCATAATTTCATTTGATTTCTTCATTTTTGCCGAGGGCGAAAACTGGTGCAAAGGGTGGGCGAAAATTGGATTTAGGGGGGCGAAAATAGGCACTTTAGAGCATTTCATGAAAACGCAAAATTTTAACAAAAATGAACTTGTCAATGATAAAAACCTTGTAGAAACTTAAAATCAAATAGTTTATCAACGTTCTACAACAAATAGAACCGAAAACCATAAATTGTCATTAAATTGTCGTCAAAATTCCTAGATTCCCACTATAAAGTGGGCGATTTCTGGGTCCTCTACCCTATGTAGTACAAACATATATGTTTGGTAAGCTTTTTGAGCGCAATATTTTATAAGGTAACAGACAAAAATGTCTTTAAAATCCAATAATAATAATAATATCCCTTGCCAAAAATCAATAAATAAGCGCAGCGAAAAAAAATCTAATGACATATTTTTAAACGAAAAAACAATGTCTTTCGATCAATCCTGAAAACACGAGGCCGCTTAAAATGAGTTCGCGCAAAAAAAAAAACGAATAAATCTGTCCTGATTTTAAGTATAACTTGCCATTGATATTTTTTTCAATAAATCACTATTGAATTTCAACATTAAACCAAAATCTATAAAAAAAATCTTTGTAAACTTACGTCCACAAAACACCGTCCTCGATACAACCGCCACCAGCACCGTCCAGGGAACCAGTGTTGACCAACCCATTGTTACCGATGACCACGAAATTGATTCGCATAAAGCACAACGTCTCAAATCCACAAGGCTAAACTCTTTCTTCACCCTCAGCAAACTTCACTGATCAAACTGATCAAACCACCGTTACGCACTGATTTAACCACACGTTTGTCTCTGTACACAGTTCCGTCCAACTCGGCAGCAGCGCTGACAGACGACAATTAATTTCTCCTTTATCGCTTTAGTTGGCTTAAACCTGATAAGTCACCACCGCGACCCGACCGGCAGCTAAACCATTTCTTTCACACGCCCAGGTGACGACGGTGTCGTGGGTTTCAACCCCTTAATAGCGGAACCACATGTAGATTAGTACGCGCGCGAACTTGATCTTGAACAGCAGCTGTTGCTACTACAAGCCGGCTCGTTCAAGTGGCGGACAACTTGCTGCTTGCCGGACACGCCCAAGCCTGCTATGTTGAGACCTTCTGGGTCCAAGTTGGCGGGCGCGTTAACTACTGCTGTGTGTTGACACCGGCACGATTCGGTGACCACTGAGCAGGCCGCAGCCGGTCGGGACCGCTTTTAAACGCGCGTGGTGGTCGCCGGCCAGAACTTAGGGTGGCATTACACAAACCGTTGTTCTTTCTATGGGGGTCCTCGAGGAAACCCGGATGTTTTGTGAGCTTGGCTTTGACAACTATCATAGATCGGGTTCTAGCTGAGCTGGTATGATTGAACGCGTGGCGCGGCGGGAATAGGTTGGGTCCGGTCCAGGGACTCAAATATGGGCGGAACTGGAGCTGCAGGGAACATAGTTGGTTTTGCTGATAGCTAGCAAGCAGTAGAATTTTCTTATATTGTTGTTTCTTGCAGAATTTTAATTATAGAGCATGCTCAATGGCAGCAATTTTTATGATTGTTGATTTGATATCAAGACTTCAAGCGTAATTGAAATCGAGACGCTTTTTTTTTTGGTGCATTCTACCCTGCCACAATGTTTATACAAAAAAAAAAACAATTTAAATATTTGTGCATTATATAGCTTGAGAAACAGACACTTTTAATATCTGAGCGGATTTTATGTAGAAAACACAAAACTACAAAAAAATACAAAAATGACTGCGCATATTCAACTAGAGAAAAAGCATGACCTTTTTTTCCAGGAACACGTACACTTTGAATGTTTCAAAAATATTTAGACAGGGCCTAATGGGGTTTCTTCAAAATTTGTAAAGAGATTTGTGGCTTTTCTTTGCTCTTGCATATGTAGCAGAAGCGAACCGCACTTATTATCTACACAAGCCTTGTATAAAAACCGTTCGGCCCTGTCTATTTTTTTAAACATTCAAAGTTTCTGAAGACCTCATGCTTCCCTTCGAATTGATTATACCAATTTTGTTGGTCTGCAATAATGATAGTCTAATTTTAGTACGCTGAGTAGTTCTCTACAACTTCGCAAATTTTATCGCGATTTTTTTAATTTTCAATTTTTGAAGATTTCAAAGTTGTAAAATGAAGCTTCACTTTTGAAAAATTCTACAAAAAGATAATTAAATTTAAAAAATAAATATTTTTATTGAAATGGTCAGAAAATTTCACTAAAGTTTCATTTTTTAACATTGAGAATCGGACCATAGTTTCCGAGATATAGTCAGTTTAAAATAACAGGCTAATTAGGGAACACTTAGAAAATCTCATTTTCATCTATTAGAATTCTTAATGAGGCTGCATCTCAGAAACTCATTGCCCGATTTTCTGAGTCTCAATTGGTGTTTACTAGAATTTAACAGTTCTGCTCCAGGATGTTACATTTGCAATTCAGAGATTTGGAGAACCTTTCAACTGAGATCAATTCGTAAGCCTTTACAGGGAGGGTACATGTTTCTAAGTTTAGATTTTGCTAGCTGCGTGCTCTTTTAGGGAAAATAATTTTTGAGAAAAAACCCTAGCTCTATGGATTTTCTGAGTCTCAGAGAGAAAATTGCAGGAAATTTGTATGAAAATGTTGTTACGAGGGGGGGAGATCCAAAAATCTTATTACGGGTTAAATCCCATATAAAATTCAAATGGAAAGTACTAGCAGTTACGTCCATCAAGCTGAAGTTAAATAAGGTTCATTATTGAGAAAGGGTATTCCTCAGAATGAATGACGCTGAAGCATTGAGTTCAGTTGCCCAAAACGTAATGAATTTATTTCTAGCGAAAAAGTCTCCCAGAGTCCCCACATTTGAGGTACCGTAAACGGAGTGACTTTGATAGGATTCCAATTTGTTTTTAGAATATTTTCCAACAGGTAAGGGTTTTCTCAAGATTATTATTTTTAAAACATGTACTGGGGTAGGCCACGCAAAGTCCATGCACTATTTTGGAAAAGAGTTTTTTCAATAGTGTTAAGAAAAATAGACACGTTAAAAATTCTTAGTTTAAATTCCTGGGGTGACTTTGACAGTCATAGTTTTTCTTGTTAAAATCATATTTAAGATGTTCAAACATTATTTGTACGTTAAATGTAGCATCACTAAAGTAGCTGATATAGTTTTTAAGAAAAAAAAAATCAATGTTTATACTTTGTTAACTAAGTTGATAAGCTTTTTAACAAAATATATATAAATTTAGGTAAAATTGTTAAATAGTCTGAATTTGCCTGAAATTTGTTTAAACGTGTTTTGTTTATAAAATTATCGATTTATATTGCATTTTATACTAAATTCGAAGCACGAATCACAAGTTTTCACATTTTACATGACATTTGTTCGACTGAAATTGCCTATAAATTTGGAAATTTTTGTTAATTGTGTTTCAAAAACATATATTATTTAATATTTACATACTAGGAGAAGGTCTAGTGGAAAATTGTCCAAGGAATCCGAAAATGCTTTCTGTTTTCCAATTCAAAGTCATGTCCATTGAGAAAATCATGACACTTTGGAAAGTTTAAAATAATGACTTTCATCAACATTTTCTTAACTATAGTTAACTAACTTATTCGAATTTTTCAAAATTTTATGAAAAGTTCTTCTTGAGGTACTTTGAACACTTCTCTACCACGGTCAGTATGATTCTGAACCATTCCGTACGTATTTAATTTGTACTCTTCATTTTGCGGAAAAATCTCAAACCTATCAAAGTTACCCCGGCTATCAAAGTCACCCCGTTTTACGGTACTGAGGTTTTGCTGACCATATGATTTTTCTTTGTTTGTTTTCGTTTTTGATGTAAAATGTTAATAAAAACGACATGTATAATGATTTTTTTCAAAATTTTGGCAAAGTTATGTTCACTGGTCATTTGAGAACCGATTCCATGAAAAAAGTCTAGAAATGTTATTTTGACGATCAAAATTGTGAAAATTGAGCCAAAACGTTAGGGCAGGCCTGCTCTAGTCTGTATCCCAGTGATATAAAAAGGGCATAGATAAAGTACTTTTCAGGAATTTATTTTCGTATATCATCGTCATCATATCATTTAAGAGTTTGTGTGGTGTTTGCGGTTATTGGGCAGTATTCGTTAAGTAAAGCACCGTAAACTGGGGTCAATCGGGACACATGGGGCGAATTGGGACAGCAGTTTTAACCATGTTGGAGCACAATATTTTGATTTTTCTGGTTGATTTCGGTTAGAGCAGACTCAGGCCAACAAAATCCATGTACATCCATTTCCAAATTTAAAAGCTTTAAGTGCACTAAAAACTGCTGTCCCTATTCAGACTGTAGTCCCGATTCACCCCAGATTACGGCACTCGTTCGGATTTTTTTTTCTAGCTGGGTGCTGAAATAACTGGGCTGGTAATCTACTATATTTAGCTATAGCCAAGTTTAGAAGACGGACTATTCAATAATTGATCAAATAAACAAACCATCAATCAATCAATCATTCAATCAAATAATTATAAATCCTAAATTAAAGGTCATAAAACATTGGTCAAGTTATCTCTGGAAGCCACGCCTTTTTGTCGATCTGTCTATTTAGTAGCCCTTTTACTGACAAGCTCAGATTTTAGGTGTTGAAAATGTAACAAAACCTCAAACTACACTGATCCACGATACAGCAAAACGCGTCGCCCGTTGAGTTCTCGCAGCGGTCTGTGGTTGTTCACGAGGGGCTGGCCGTAAGACTGCAACAGCGCCCGAAATGTGGCCAATTGATCTTCCCGCACTGGAAGTCGTTTTCGCATCACCATCCACGTGACGGTTTCGTAGCACGGTGGATTCGTCAGACTTCCTTTGTACGAGAAGTAGTGCGTCCTGGTGCTTCCAATCAGGGCATCTACGTTGAACGCTGCTGGGTTCGGCAGCTTGTAGATGGTTCCGGCCAGCCGAACGTTGGCCATCGGCGTCAACCACGGGTAGGTTACGTTTGACCGTTCATCTATCTGGAAGATCACTCCGATAACAGCCAACCCATTTGACGAGGGCATGGCCTTTTCGATTGTTCCGTAGATCTTGTTGAAAAACACCAGGTGCATTTCCAGCGGAAATCGCTGACCGTTGACTTCATGTTCGGCCCCTTCATTCGAGGTTGAGCCCCAGTGAAAGTGTATGTGATTGAACTGAAACTCACCGTCCAGGGCAGCTCCACGTGCGATGATTGGCCTCAGGAACTCGAATTCGTACATCACTTTAAGCATAAAATGTACTTAATGGGCTTCGAACTTTGATGACAAATCAACATACCTGTCTTCCCAGTGTTCTGCACGGTCACTTTCTTAGGATTTTGCCGAGAGCCCGAGAGAAACAGTGGCGGAACGTTGGCAACCGGCATCGAGGACTTCGTGTACAACGCGATAGGGCTCTGCAGTTTGCCGTTACAAAACGCACTGATGTCACCCCATTCTTGAATGCTCTCGCCATAAGCGTAATCATAAACGGAAGGTGGGAGGGATGGTGGGAGCGGAGTAGAGCTAGCTTTGCACTTGGTCGTTGGGTTTTCAAAAACTTAAAAATACAATTACAATTGAAAAACATACCAAGGTTTCAAAATAAATAAAAACTTACGGTCATTCATAAGACTAGTTGCCATCTCTAGCAGAATTACCAACGAAATCATCATCCTGCCATATAGGCTAAAACTATACTGCATACGGGAAGCTGGTTTCTAGTTTCCGAGATATTCAATTTCGTGTAAACGCTTCAAAGGGGTATAGCCGTTTCATTTGAACTCTGGCTAGCAGTGCAATTTGTTTTAAAGTATTACAATTGCTATATGTATAGTGCAAAACAATTCAGTAGTACAACGATTGTTGAAAATAGTAAAAAAGACTAATAACCAGTTGTCAACCCCTATTAGACAGTTCAATGAGCATTGATTGATGAACCGTTAATTGGAGCCAGGTAAAATGCGTTGACCCCTAAACTTAAACTAGCAATCTGACCGTAGGCATGTTGAAGAAATTATCCTCCTGCAAATCAATTGAATTTAATGGTCGGATCTGTTACAAAAAAAAGGAAACCAGTAGGTGTTATATTTCCGAAATTGAGATCCCATCTAGAAGCTTTTTCCAAATGAATATTAAAAAAAAACTGATGTGTAACAATAATATATTTCCAAATATCTGAGCAACATGAATCCAAAACTTTAACAGCATCTTATGGCATTATCCGATCAAATCCAGAGTCCGAGTACAGCAGAATGGTTCTCCCGTTGATGGGCTGCAACTCTCTGTAGTTATCAACCAACGGATTGCCATCTTCGTCCTTCAGCGAACGGAACGCACTCATCTGGTTCTCAGACACCGGCAGAGGTTTCTTCATCACCAGCCAAGTCACTGATTCATAGTACGGCGGCGTAGTCAAACTTCCGTGGTAGCTAAAGTACGGCTTTCTACGAGCTCCAATCAACCCCTTGATGTTGAACGCCGTTGGATCCGGCAGAGTGTAGCTTGTTCCTGCTGTCTGCACCTCGTACAGCGCTGGAATCCAGCGATAATCCGGTTCGGTGGTACTGTTTTGGAAGAAAACACCCAATACGGCTAAACCGTTGCACTGAGTCTTGGCGTTGTCAAACGATCCGTAGATCTGGTTGTAAAACACCAAGTGCATCTCCATGGTGTGCCGTCGTCCGTCAACCACGTGCTCTGCTCCACGATCCGACTGTGCCCCCCAGTGGAAGTGCAGACTCAAGAACTGGTAATTACCCTGCAGGGGACCTCCCCGTGCAACAACCGGTTCCGGAAAATTGAAGCTGTAGATGGCTAAAAAGAACGATCATCAATAGGATCGGCACAGATTTCGAAGTAATCCTACCTAGGTGACCATCGTTCGTCACATTGACCTGGGTCGGATCCTGCTGGTACCCGGTAAACTCTAGCTGACCATTGTTTTCAATACCCGGACGTGCTGTCAACGACGTCAGCTCAATCGGACTTTGCATGCCTCCGGTGGAATTATTGGCCGAGGCATTCCTCGACTGTGCAAAACCATTTAAGAACGGAACTTGAGCTGCAATAAGGTTGAATATTATTCTCAAGCACTACAATACTTAACGGTCAAAATCGTCTGCCATTAAAGAATAACTCACGTGGTTCGCAACCAGCAAACCCCAACCAGAAAGTCAAAACTATTGCCAACACGTGTTGCATTGTACTAACTGGTAAAGCGCAATAATTTTCCAAACTCACTCTGCAGTTTTTAAATACAATTTTTCATGCTTCCCAAAAGGTACTAAAAGGGCAACATTGTTGTTACTGAAGCCGCTGCATAAATTGCACATTAGGCTATCAGTTCCCAAGAAGACGATTATTTTCAATTAATATTTCCCTCGGGCGCTTTCTTTTGTGCGAGTGGAACAGTTTTATTTTTCATTTTGCCTCGGGGTATAAAAAATCAAGTTTTTTCAACCAACGCGCAAGTGATCAATCAGAGCTGTCACGTTGAATTCACATTAGGGCTCAAATTAGTTTTTTTTACTAACATGGAACTTTGTCACTTCATGACACTGTTCACTTTTAATTATTTTTTTTTTTTTTTGAGTTTGTACTAATAAATTAATTACGGTATGACCATATTTAGGGAAAAAAAGGTGTCGGATCAAATAATTCGAGTCATTAAAAAATATTGAACATGTTCGATGATATCAAAATTTCATTCTTCCTGCTTCGTTATGCACACAAAGTATAGCTTGACAGTTTTTAGCATGCATGTATGCAAGTTTTGTTCATTAACTCGGTTTCGTTTCTATTCAATAATTAAACAACTTATTTTGCAAAATTATTGATAGAAAGTTGCATGCTCACTTCCTACTGAGATATTTATCACTCGATTTCAATTTAAAATATATTTTGGGAGCTGTTATTGAATGTCAAAATGTTGACATGCCAGCATTAGGTCACGATGGAATTACATGCTGTTTTTCTTAAAAGAAACAAAGAAAACCTTCAAGAGATCTTTTTTGTTAGGTAAAATTTGTGTAGAAACCCATTATTTATGTACATTTTTTTTTTTTTTTGTAAAATTTGGTTTATTTTGCAGCTTAAAAGAATTACCTACATAATTGTTCAAACTTCGCAGTTTAGGTGAAAATCAAGAGCGTTCACATCGATTCTTCCATTGACTGTATCAATGAAATGGATGTAGCCATTGATCAACTGAAGGAATTTTCTCCTCCTTGATGGTCCGATGTTGTGGAGCTCTGGCTTCAGGACGTCATTGATGGTTAGTGCTCGCATTCGCTGGAGAATTGGCGCTGCCACCCGCTTCAGATGAACCCACGCGGCTACAACACGTGGACATGTGCTGAATTTGTGTTCAAGTGTTTCAGCTAGTGCCCCGCAATGGAGACAAGATGCTCCATCCGCTCGTCCAATGGTATGCATAAGCTGTCGATGTTCTGTTTTTCCATTGACCAACAGGTACAGGTCACTCCGAACTGCCGAACTAATGTTTCTTGTTGAGATATTAGTCCATATCCTGCTCCAGTCAACCGTAGGGTTTAGCCGCACGATTCTGGGAGTTTCAGTTTGGTTTATAAAGAAACTGTGAATGAGACTGGAGGAGGGATTTTGTTGGACTTGGTTGGGCAAAAGGGAAATATTTTGGAGGATAACTTTGAGGCAAGGACAGTCTGCTGGTGGGTTGGGATTTACTTGGGCAATGAAGGATGAGTAAAAGGGAATGGAGCCAATCTCTTGTAGATGTCTGCCGACCAACAAGGCTCTGCTCTTTAGTGCAGGGAGTTGTAGTTTGAGACCACCTTGATCTCGACTTCGTGCTAACTGTTGAATCGCAACTCGAGCTGGCAACCCTTTCCACAGGTACGTACCCATTGTAGCTGTTATTTTTGCTACATGGTACGCGCAGGGGGAGAGAGTTGACGAGAGGTACCAAATTCTCGAGGTGATGAACGTGTTTAGCAATGTCACCTTCTGGAGCAGCGTCAGAGTTCGCATCGAATGTAGGTAGACCTGTTGGGCAAATCTGGACACTGCAGCATCCCAGTTCAGCTTCACCATCGCTCGAATCGAGTTGGTGTAAATAACACCGAGAATTTTGATTTTGATCTCCGTCCGAAGGCCGGGTACCAGCAGCGGGGCACCGTCGATGAGACCAACGTCGATGGAGACAGTTTTCTCCTTGTTTAGTCTCGCTCCAGAAACGATCTCGAAGTTGGAGAACAATTCTCCCATTTGTTGTATTTTCTCCACACTGCTGGAGATCACGCTGATGTCGTCCGCGTAGGCCACAAGTAGATCATCCCCACACACACGCTCTAGTCTGCTTACTAGTGGATGTAGATACAGAACGAACAAGTGCATCGAAATGGGATCACCCTGGCGCACGGAACGCTGGATCGGGAATGCGGGAGAGAGGTGGCCGTTTACGAGGAGACGAGAGGTGGAGCGGTCCGCAATACATGCAAGAAGGTCTACGAAGCGACGATCAAAACCGAGCGAGCGCATGGTTTGGTGAAGGAATGCTGTACGTACCCTGTCGAATGCATGGTCGAGATCGTACGAGATGATTTTGGCTTTCTCTCTTCGGCTAATCAGTTGTGCGAGCCGATCCTTGATCGATAGTGTGGCCTGGAAAATGTTGCGCTCGGCGTTCGAACACTTTTGCCCATCGCTAAGAATTCCGTGTAGTTTCATCACATCGTCTAAGCGGGCTTTCAGCATCCGAGAGAAGATCTTGTAGTCTACGTTCAGTAGAGAGATCGGCCTGTAAGAGCGAGCAGTGTTGCTGTTCCCTTTCTTTTTAACTAGAACAACCACACCTTCGACAAACTCTGGCGGAAAATCACCACGTAGAGCTTCGTTCAGGACGAGGTTGATTTCCCGATGGATGACGTCAAACAACCGTTGGTAGAACTCCTTAGGAATTCCATCTGGTCCAGGTGATTTTCTTGGTGCACTCGACTTGATGGCTGCGAGGATGTCTGCTGTGGTGATTTCTCCCGTACAAGCTTCGTTCGTTGGATCGGCATTCGGGATGATCTGGCAGCACTGGAACTCGTCGACTGCTTCTCTCTCTTCGTGGACTTCGGCGTAGAGCTCGGAGAAATATCGGTGCAAGTGTTCTTCAACAGCTGGTGAGCCGTCGATCAGATCTCCTTGCTCAGCGTACAGTTGTGTGATCGTGGTAGTTTTTTTCCGTCTCTCGCCCAGCTGGAACATGGACAGCGGCTCGCCTGCGACGTAGGTCTCGTTTACCCTCACACACATTTGCGAGAATTGTCGTTGTAGTGTGAGCATCTCTCCCTTGATACGATTGATAGCAACCAGTGCCACCGGGTTCTGATAGTACTGATCATATGCTGCTCGCAGCTGCGCGTACAGTCGCTGATGCTTACCGTTGAACTCGTCGTATGCTTCTTTGGCTTTCCAGCGGAAAAACTTTTTGATCTGTGGCTTCGCGAACTCCAACCACCATCTCATCCACGACGGGAAGTTTCGGCGCTGGCGGGTCCAGTATTGCCACCTGTTCCGGAACTCTGCGATGTTTTCTGGTGTAAGAAGATGGGGGCGTAGGGACCAGTAGCCGCGACCAGGTTCATGGCCGAGGTGAGGAAGACAAATTCTCGCAGTGACAGCTTTGTGATTTGTGAATGAGCATACGTGGGTGTCCGATTTTCTCAGCTGATTTCTAAGCCCTTGGGTGACGTAGATTCGATCCAGCCGGGACGCTGAGTTGTGTGAGATGTACGTGTATCCTTGTGCTTGTGGTTGTAGCTGCTCCCATACATCGAACAGTTGTAGTTGGCGTACAGCTGTTTGTAGTGCTGGACTCAAATTGTACCCCATTGCGTCACACTGCCGCAGAACACAGTTGAAGTCACCCATTAGCACTGTGTGCGAAGTGCGACGGCGGAGGTAGTATGCGAGCGTGTTGTTAAAGAACCGTTCTCTGTCTGCTCGCTGTGCTGTTCCCGATGGAGCATAGATGTTACAGAGTGTGGTGTCGTTGATTTGGAGAGCGATCAACCTGCCGTCCAAGCTTTTTTCAACGTGAGAGTAACGGATATGCTCTTTGAGCGCAATTGCAGTGCCGCGTCTAGCATGATCGACGTTGCAGATCACGTTGTATCCAGGCAAGGTAAGCTGCTCGTTCTCAACTTCCTGCAAACAGAGGATGTCCAAGTTCATAGTCCGTGTGAATGTACAAAGGGCGTCGATTTTGGTGGTGTTGGTTATTGTGTTGATGTTGATGGTTGCAATATTATAGCTGTTGTAGTTGGCCATATTTACAACACCATCCCCTCATCAACACTCACAGCACCGTCACGTTTGTGCTTCTTGGATTTGGATCTCAAGCTTCTGGTGGACGTTGAAGAGGTGTCTGTGTCGTTGCCGTCAGTCTTGCTTCCCTTGCCTTTGGATTTTTGGGGTCGAGGAGTTAGTTTAGTGAAGACAAGGCGATCTTTTGGAGGCAGCATAAGGTCGTCATTCAGTCTGGGTTGGCTGGGACCAGCCCCTTGGTTGAGTTGGGAGCCCGTTGGCAGGCGTGGTGTTGACTTGGGGGTTGGCTTGGTTACCTGTTTTGGTTGTTTTGCTGCATCAGCGTACGTTTTTTGCACCATCAGCTTTTTGTTGTTCACACACGAGATTCCGTTGTGTGCGAATTCGTTGCAGTGGCGACACGTGTGTTGTTGACCGTGGTATTGGAGCTGTGTCACGAGTCCACCGATACTCACGTACGAGTCGATGTTTCGCTCCACAAACATCTTGACCACACGCACACCAGTGGGGATGGCCCTGAAAAAGTATTTGTCTTCCCAGTAGAGGTCACGGACAGAAAGCACTTCCCCGTAGTCGCTCAAGAACTCGATGATCTCGTCATCGGATACTTCGTCGGACAGGTCAAACAGCTTCACATCTACAGCTCCATCTTCCATGGCAATACGGATTGGGTACGACTTGCCCTCGTGCTCGATCGCGTGTTTGCCGTCGTGTTGGTCCACAATCTGCTGCGCCAAGTCGTTGTCGATGACCTTGACGAAGGCACAGCCGTGTGTTCTGCTACACTGCAGTCTGGTTACCTCGTCCGGTTTCAGGCCAAGCTCGTTCCCGATGAAGTTATGAACATCCTCGAAAGACGGCTTTTTCGGCATATTCGAATAATCAACGCGGAACGTATTCTCCCGGCGACTCATCACGGAACTTGCGTGGGTTTTAGCGTAACGAAAATTTGCGATTGACTTCCTTGTCTTGCTCTAGCGAAAGCTCGACTGCTCGGCTCGGAAGTTGAGCGCTAACTGACATTCAAAATATTCTGTTTTTATGCATGATTTGTTGTAAACTTGTCAACTTCAACCTTAGTGTTGAATTAAATGTCCTTCTTTTTAAACAGTAAAAAGTTTGAAAAATGAATTTTGTGGATGCTTATGTAAGATTGATTTATTTCGTTGTTTTGTTTTTATTTTAACAAATAGGTGGTCCCCCCAGCTACCATCTAGAACCCTCGGTTTTGTAAAATAGTTACTTGAGCAATTCTCTACCAAAACCGGAAAAGTATTTCATTTGATTTTTTTTATTTGGCTCAAACTTTGTCGGGCCTTCCCTATGACCAAAGAAACTATTTTGTGTCATTGGTTCACCCATACAAGTCTCCATACAATATTCGAAAATCTGTAACTTTTGAATGATGTTTCTGATCAATTAGGTGTCATCGGCAAAGTTGTAGGTATTGTTGAGGACTATTCGGAAAAAATAGGTGCACGGATTTTTTTGCCGATTATGTAATTAACCTTTTTTTACAAAAACCTAAATTCTCAAAATCTGTTTTTTGATTTTCGAGATTTTTTATATGATTCAGGGGACGAAACCCGCAACTTTTGAGCCAGAAAGAAGTATGGTAAAAAAATCTGCCGTTATGATTTTTTGAAAAAATAGTGATTTTTGGAAAATATCGAAATTTCATACATAGTAGGGTAGGGTAGTCATCAATGAGACACTTTTGGTTTTTAAACTTCAACGATTTTTGTATTTTTTTTCGTTAGCATGTTTTAAAGAGCTATTTGTTGCATTTGCTTTCTTTTAGTTTGTTCTAACATTGACCAAAATATGAGATCGATCTGACGTCTACAGCCAGAGTTATTCAACTGTTTCATTGTAGACGCACTTGGCAGGAACAATGAGACACTCTACAAAAATCAATACTTTTCTAGTAAAACATCATTTTTTTTTATATTGTTCCATTGCAGGTGACTTGCTTTGAACATTTTCAAGCAATTTTGTCAACACGAAACTTCAATTAACAAAAGTTATACTAAAAAGTATTTAAATTTTGTAAAATCCATATATTTTACCAAATAACTTTATATTTTTGGTTAAATGAAGTTCAAACTCAATAAATATGCCAAAAATCACTTCCAATTCATGTTTTGAAAGATTTCCATAGATTTTGAAAAGTTTAATGAAGAAAAATCAACGTGTCTCATTGTTATCCATGGGTCGAAAAGAGTGGGGAACAATGAGACAGCCCTGGATTCTGGGTATATTCTAAATTTTCGTCGAACATAACAAAAGGACATTGTAGCCCAACTCATGCCCTGTGAAATGACGAAAGAAATTTGGAGAAATATTAGTTTTTGTGTTTATGGCAGCCTATGAGTGAAAATGTAGGGGAGAGTGGGGAGACTTGATCCCCGGGGACACTTGATCCCAAGCCTGTATCTCGTCAGCATGTGGGTAAAACAATTAGCTTTGTTCTAGAAAGTTGTGCGAAATTAACTAAAACTCATTGTAGAAAACAAAGAAAAAAATTAAAAAATGTTTAGATTGAGTTACACACATTTTTCTAAAACGAGCTACAAAAAACTTCCAAGAGATCTTTTTTTCTTTGTTTTGATATGTATAGAAAACACTCAAAAATTATTCAAAAAAATATTTTTTATACATGAATTGTTTGATAAACTTATCAACTCCAAAACCCTTACGCATTTGATGTTAAATTTATCGTCATACTATTTTTACAATCAATTGTTTAAAAAAGTGCGTTTAGAAAGACTTGATCCCTGCATTTTTACAGTCACTGGAAACAGCCTCAAGATTAATTAATTGGGCTTGGTTTTCATACATAGTTTCCTTAAGTATAGTTGTACATAACTTACTGCAGTTTGAACCTTTTTTCAAAAGTTTTGTTAACAAGTTTTTAAATATTTTATATACTAAACTTGTTATATTTTGAACACAAACGTACAGGTTTTATGTGAAATTGCTGTAACTTATAGAAAATTAAAAGTTTGGATGAATAAGAAACATTTTGCTTAAGATTTCTTCAAAATGTTGAAAGGAGGATCAAGTTACCCCTAACATTTTTAAAATGCCGATTTAAAATATTTTTTTTAAACCCTTGGCATGATTCGAAGAGTTCATCTGATGATATACCCTTATTAGCCAAACATAGATGAATGTTTAAGCTTTCAATTCATGCAAAAAGTTCATAGTTTTGTGAGAAATTGACAGAGTTATGTGCGATACAAAAAAAGGGGATCAAGTCTCCCCACTCTCCCCTAATTTTTAGTCATAATTTACTTTTACACCCCAAAATCAAACATGTATGAATAACTTTGCAAGGGAGCTTCCAAAAACAAAGCCACTATTATGGCAGACGTGTATCTAGTAGGAACACCTTTCCCCCAAATATGAGCCTGATTGATTGAAACTACGTCTTGTGAGAGCAATTTTATCATTGTTCCCCGTGTCTCATTGATGACTACTCTACCCTACTTCGCAGATTTTTTGATAAAGGGCCCCGTTTTCAAAATAGAGCCACCGAAAGTTTTGAAGTTTTTCGATTTTAAAAAAAAATCGTGATCATGAGTGACCATTTCTCAAAATATTTGCTATAAAATTGTCTAAGAGACATTGTAGATTGCACCTCTGGTTGCTGAGATACAGCGGCTTAAAGAAAAGGAAACAGGAAAATTGAAGTTATCTAAGTCTCACCACGGTGTGTTTTTTAGAACAAACAAATGATAAAAAATTCGGTATGTCTGATATTTGGCACCGTGAAAGGCACTATTTATTTCAGGAAAATGGGCATATCTCTGCTTATATTGAACCAAAAGTGATACTTTTTTATGGAACTTGTTCAGAAAACTGTTTTCTACAATGTGATTGATACTAATTTTTTTTTTAAATGTACTGGTGTTATGTGGCAGAGGTTTGAAAAAATAATTTTCGGAACCTATTGGGTAATAAAGAGCGAATTAAATAAATAATCTATGTTTTTCATTGTTTAATGCTCAAATTTGTATCCGGGCAATGCGTTGCTGTTATTTCATGACAAATTGTACAAAGATAAGATTTACTTTCGGTCGTATCGGGGTTTCCAGCTTGGATTTTGGGGTAATTTCAAAGAAAGCTAGAAATCTGGTAAATTTGGTTCGATTTTTTTTAATTGGAGGTCAAATATTGGTCAAATATAGTTGGTCAGAGTCCCCAAGGCATATTCATAAGAAGTTTGAGTGATATCAACATGAATGCAAAGATTTTCTGTGACTTTTTTAAACAAATATCCCATAAAATCGAAAAATAATCTTCAAAAAAAAAAAGTTGCTCTAGACCCCCCGACGAAATATTTCGGTATACCCCGCAAAATGTTGGGAAAGAGCCCTTCTTTCACGGTGCCAAATATCAGACATACCGAATTTTTTATCTTTGAGGTCTCGAAAAAATACACCGTGTCACCCAAACAACCCTTAATTTTCTAATGTCGATATCTAAGCAACCACAAAGTTTGCACCAATTAATAAAATACAAAAAATAAAAATATTCGGAATCGGCCAATCTCGTAGAGAATTGCTCACTTAATCTCTGAAAATTTCAAAAATATTTTCAGCAAAATGCTTATGCGCCCTTTTTAAATGTTTCCTTAATAAATTCCTAGCGCTTTACGTTGATCTACAAAGTTGTTCCCTGAATCGGCTCCACTCCCACTAACATTTACACACAAGATCTTCACAAGATCTATTTACTCTTAGCTTTAAGAAAAAATTAATTAGAAAAGCCGACTAACCAGGTCCTGGCACCGAAAAAGACCTAATAAAATTAATTTCATTAAAAAAAAGTTGTTCCCCGGATCAAAACCTATAACAAATCTCTAATTTAAGACATTTTTATCGGGTATAGGGAAACTTTCTCGAAGAAGAGTGAAAAAATGAAAAATAAGTAAATTAAATTCATTGAATTTCCATTATCACTTCCGGTAAAGGGTGGAACAACTAAACCTTAACCAAATGCGCAAATTTTCAGGCTAGCTTCTAAGGCCACAGTTCTTAAAAATTCCGGTTAAGGCACTCCCAATTAAATAGTTTTGTTTTTTTTTTTTCATATATCCGTGAACCACGCTTGTGTCCACTAATGGTTAAAATGCCCTATTTCTACAAATTATTATTACTGGCAAGATATTTTTTTTTTTGAAAATCCAATTCTCTTGAGAAACTTTGGCATGTTTCGGATTTATAACACAGTAGTCTACAAAAATCAAACCAAACAAGATGATTCAATTGCTTCAAAAATGTATTGTATTTTTTAGATTAAAATTATCATGATAATGTTTACATGCTAATGTTTACTATACAATGATTGATTGATTTTCAATAACATAGTTAAATTAATAAAATAAGTTTTAACTTTAGCATTAATATTTGGTTTATCATTTGCTTTGGAATCATTTATGCTTACACTAACAAAAGGAAATCGATCGTTGTGAGATACTGAATTGGAATGAGACCTTGCTGCACGAATGTTGATCGTTTTCTGACTAAAAATGAAGCTGACGTGCGATGCACTGCAACCAGCTTTTAAATTCCTCCTCCTCGAAATGTAACTTTTCAATACCGAAACACCCTTCGGTTGTACAATTTTTGAACTGGGCGGAAGTTGTTCATCATCGGTCCTCCGCTTCGGGTGCGGATCCTGCGAAATTCGCGGATCTCCTTAGCCGTTATGAGCAGTGGCTTGGCGGACACAATCCACGTGACCGTTTCCAGACAGGGTGGCGTGGTGAGGCTTCCCTCGTACGAAAAGTATGGCCACTCGACATCTCCGATTACATCGTACAGTGGGAAGGTGTCTATGAACTGAATCGTAAAGGTGGATTCCGGCGTGATGACCTCTTGCAGGAAACGTGTCCATGTGTTGAGCTGCTCGTTGAACCGGTCGTACATCTCGTAGAACATACCAACCACGACTAAACCGTCCACCTCGTTACGAGCGTCTTCAAAGGACGAATAAAGTCCGTTGTAAAACACCAAATGGAGCTCCATCGGGAACCGATGGTAATCCAGAACGTGTTCCGACCCGAGCGTATCGTTTGATCCCCAATGGAAGTGGAACTGCTCGAAGAAGTACTTGGTCTTAAGCGGACCACCGCGGATGTACGGCCGGTCACCCTCGTTCCAGACGTAGGTAAACTTGGCAGAATGGCCATCGTTCTGCAGCCGAATTGCCTGTGGTAGATTCGTTTGACCAACTAGCTGCAGTGGTCGCTTGTTCCTCACATACATGGCCGAACTCGTGTTCAGCATGATCGGGCTCTGGTACCTCCCACCGCACTGCGGTGCAATTCGGTACCAATTGGTTGGTCCATTTTTATCCTTCTCGTTATAGGAAAACTCCGTCCCTCCCTCGGCTGCCCTTGGGCGATCCCGACCGGCTCCAGAGGACCTGCCAGGCTGCCTGCTTTCATCGCGTAAATAATCAAAGTAGAAATCAGGGTTACTTCCAGTGGGAACGGTCGTAACGCGTCGACGCGTGGTCGGTCCCGGAAAGTAAAAGTCCCGATTGACGCTTGTAGTGCTGGAAATGGGTGGCACCCGCTGACGGTACAGCGGCCGCACTGGACCCTCGCCGTCTTCTTCATGGTGAACATCCTCACGGAATGACACTGAACGCCGCGCGCCGAGCCGCGGAAAATCTTCGCCACTGTCCGGGATGGTGTCGAGTTCTGTGGGATGTGGGACGTTAAATTTGTGTTGACCAACTGTTGAACTTAAACTTACTATTACACGAGACCCAGGGCAGCAGTATCAACGTATTAAGCAGAATCCACTGCTGGACGCCTCGGGCAAGCCGCATTTCTGGAAAAGTAAACATATTTTAAGATAAAATTGAATAGAAACTTTTAATAACTAGCAGAAACATCTATTCAACACACGCGATCCGATCGCGGAACAAGTAAGTACTGGCGCGCATCTTCACTCTAGAATGCGTCCAACTGAATATCCAAGTGACCACGCGGTCAGTAAACCGGCGCCTACTTATCAATACGAATCTAAACCATGCCATATGATGTGCAGTGAACTACATACCAGGGCATGCTCGACGCTACAGATAACTCGATGGTCAAGTAGGCCCTGACCAAGGGTTGCATCATTTTCACGGTACATTTATTATGGATGGGAACCTTTCGTGTCTTCACGATCTGATTTAAATTCATTTTATTTGTACTAATAGTTATTACAAATCAAAACAGTTGGTTGCATACCTAAATGATGTTGTTCATTACAGCTTCTAAGTAATTCAAGTTCAAGGTCGATGCATTTCTCGTGATGCCATCCACCAGACTGGCAACACTGAAGTGATAACACTGAACCCCTATGAAAAAATGGTGACTCAACTATCAACAAATTGGTAGCGTCACAGGAAATTACCACGCGCCGAATAACGACTCTTTTCCCATACCTAAACCGTACGTTCCCATTCAATTATTGCCCTAAACTAAACATGTTTTTTACGTGCGATATATGGCCGAACCGGGTGCCATCGAAACGAAAAACCGGCCTGCCACAATGGAATCCAAGTAGACCGGTACGCGCGCGCGCTCGTACAAGACTGAACCTCAGTGTATGAAGTCAAGGCTTTGCAGCTAATCATCAAATGTAAAGAAGTTCAAAAATGAACAATTTTATTGGGGAAAATTGACATTTCTGCACACGATATTGAATTACCTCAATTTCCCTCTAATTTTTATTACTGAGCAATGTTCTTGATTAGCCAAAATCGCGCTTGAGAAATATATATTTTTTAATTAAGCCATAGAATAAGATTATTTTTTATTTATTTAGCTTTAACTTAGGCCGTTGCAAATATTTTTAAAGTTTATGTCACCACTCATAGGTAAAATTTGGACCGCAAAATAAGGAGGCAAAAAAACTATTTCAAAAACCTTCTAAAATTTAATAAAACTAAGAACAATTGAAAATGCTTTTTCTGCATTAATAATTGTTTTTCTGTTTGGAATATTTAAAGATATTTTGGATTTTTATAAAATTCCGATGTACTGCACCACAAAAACATCCTTTTTCGCAAAAAAAAAATCTTCAATACATTGATATTTTGGATACTAATGATGGCAAAACAACCAAACAGGTGTATTTAATGCATTTTAAAACACTTTTCTCATTGAAATGTTGAAATCAAAATTGTGGAATGGAATGTGTAAAATTTCAATAAAAAGTGCCCGCGTGATTTAAGGTTGGTCTCTAATCATTTTGAGATAAATATTTATACGCTTACATATATAAAAACTAATTTTCGAGGGGAGGGGTTACGAAGCTCTTGAAGCCATTGTGAGAATGGAATGAAAGAACTACGGTGTTATAACATGATAAAATTATCATTTAAATTGTATAACCAGATTTTTTAACCTGTTATCTTTTAAATGTCATATGTTGGCTACATTCTGACCATTAAACGCACTTATCTCTATTCATAATGTTTAGTGATTAAAGTTTTTTTTAGATTCAAATTTAAATTTTCTTTTTCATTCGTTGAGTAAATAAAAATTTATCATATAAAAATAATTGCAACTGTGTACCCCAATTGACAAATCACACAAACTTTTATTCAGTTTTGGCAACGTTTCTCTTCCCCGTGATTTTTTTTTTTGCCGTTATTGTTTCGCTTGAGTTTGTAAAAGTACAAATTGTTTTTGTTTACAAACAAAAACACAACTTACAGTTAAAAAAAAGGTGATTTGTAAAGTTCAAATTTAAGATTTGACATTACCGTCAAGGTTCACTCTCTCTCCAGCATAGCTAAGCCAATTAATACCTGCCCGATCGTTGCGAAAATTTGGCTGTATGAACCATCACATCGCAGTGGGCTTTGACCACTGAATAACAACTTCAATTGCTAATCTGGATCTGAGGCATGTAAGCGCGGGTTGCTTTGGTTTGGTGGGTAATTGTTAAAAGTTTAGTTTTGCCTTTCGACGACGGTGTAGATTGAATCGTCTAGGGTTCTGTTTTGCCAAGTAGATGGCTCGGCAAGCTCTCTTTTGTGGGCGCTGCACTGCCCCTGATCGCATAAATGTCCCATATGCATTTTCATAGATTTCGAGTTATTGATGCAGTTTGGTTCAAAATTGCGTGCTCTTTCAAAAGAGCATATATCATCCAGTACTTTGTTCTAGAAATCAGGAGGAAGTCCAGTTTTTTCGCGAAAATTTAACACGTAGCCTTATGTATGGGACAAACTTGGAATGCGTTTTTCTCAGCTTGCTGTTTTTGCATATGGGACATTTATGCGAGCATGGGCAGTGCAGCTATTGTACGTTGTTCGTAAATGTGTGTCAATTCTACAAGCTGCTGCTCTGGTCGTCGTAGTTGGAGGTCATCTTTATTTTGTTGTTTTCTTCTTTATTAAATTTTAAGATTGCATCTCATGTCTAGGTGGCACGTGCCCTGAAGACAATCGGAAAGCTGCTTTGTTTCCTGTGGCAGACCTACTTTGATCAACTCGAGCAAGTTTATTGTTTGATGTTACCCGGCGAAAGAACGGATACGAGAAAACGTGACCCGATAAGATGGTTTTTGATGTGCAGTTCTATTTAAGTAGACCTATCACGCATTCCTATTATCTCAGAATCAAATAGAGAGTACCATGAGGCTCTTCTAGATTGGATCAATTAAAAATTAAAATTCTCTTCCAAAATCCACATCAGAATTTCCCATCATAATGGTGGGAACTAACTGGAAATTCAAACTCATGCGGAAATCACCATTTATCATTGATCTCACTCATCGATCACTTTCCCGCGAGAACGTCTAGCGTCACACACATAATATGTCATCACACATCAGTCCGTTTTACTATAGCAGCAATAAATTTAATTGAAGCCTGATATTTTTTCCACTCACCACTGTTGCCCGCAAACAGTGTTCAAATATTTATACCGATTTACGGCTGACGCGGTTCCGATGACTTAAGTTGGACTTTTTACCGATGGGAACGCGAGCCACTGGGAATTTCTCGAGGAAACTAACCACAAGTTTTTATATTTTTAGCAACTTGAAATTCTCATTACTAGGTACATTGTAATTTATTTGAACGTTTAAGAAAATTAAAAAAAAAATGCTCCTACGTTTCTTAAACTGACTCAATTATGATTAAAAAAAATTTCTAGGGTGATAGTGGGGGCACTGAACTCGAATTTGAATTAAGAAACAAGAAAAAAATATTTACAAGTTTCTATAAAAAGCACGGGTGAATCGAACATGGAGCTGGACTGTGTAAGAAAAATCGCAGCGAAATAAAACGATCACTCATCCTTGATTCATTTACGTAGATTTTAAATTTTCTTTTCACTCAAAGATTACTCTTTTAGATCAGCAATGTTTCTCAACCGGTGAGGAATTTCCCCCTGAGTGGAGGAGTTTTTATTCTTGTTTTCGAACGTTCTTTGCAAAACAAATGTGGCACATTCTCTAAAACTTACAATGCGTACAATTTTTATTTCACATACGCGAATTTATTGGAAAAGTAACAACAGCAATTTTTAATTCCTTATATTTCATTTTTATCGCTGACAAAAAGTTTAAATTCAAAAATTATTATCGAATACATGGGAAGTTTTATCGAATTGTGAAAAAACGAATTGAGAAGGTCACAAGATTTATATTATTTTAAACATGATTTTTGTTTTATGAAATGGTTTTAAAATATATTTATTCGAGTTTTAAGCATGTTTTTAAAAAAACTTTTTGAAATAAATTTGGTGACTTTTTTCATCCTCTCAAACATGATCAGTTAATTGCAAAATTGAGTTTTTTAAATCAATTTTCAACTATGCCGTTCAAAAATATGATTGTTCTTGTTTTCAAAAATGAGCTTAGGCCGTGGCAAATATTTTTCAATGTGAATGTAAACTTTGAAAAATATTTGCAATGGCCTTACATCATGAAGAATGTCCAGATGATCCTAAAATTTTGCAGAACTAGATTTGAAATAATCTCTAATTTCTTCGACCGAAAACATCGTTCCTACTTTTTTTTAAACAACTGTCTCCGCGGAACTTTTGGCGATTTTTTTTAAACGCGAAAAAAATTGGAACGATGTTTTTGATCACAAAAGTTACAGATTTGATCTAATTGAGTTCTGCAAAATTCTAGGATTATCTAGACATCCTAACAAATCACTGTAAAAAAGAATAGTCTTGTTTGGTTGAGTTTTGCCCGAGAACCAACGAGTTGAAGTTACCGTTCCAACTTTTTTGGAGCCTTGGGAGTTGGAATGTTAAAAAAAGAGACGACACCTTCATTTAAAATAAACAGTTTTTAGAATATAAAAAAAATTAGATTTTCACGCGTTTATGGGTTGTTTCTACCTCTAGTTCTGTTTTTTTTTATCTGAATTTTGTCATTTATGGGTTTGTGAGTTTTCAGTTTTTTTAATTATTAACAATTCTTTGAAATATTAATCAAACTTGAATTCTTTTAAACCTGAACAGCACTTGAACAAAATATATTTATTCATTCGTTTTTTTTTTTGTGATTTTTTCTTTAGCAAATATACCTTTTTTAATTCATTTATTTATTGATGTCTGTAGGTATTTGCATTTGCTACAAGCAGGAACAGCTTGCAATCATAGACAAATAATTATGTTGTAATGTAATCATTCTTTCAACATTAACCAATGAGAACCATTGGATTAGATAGCTTAAACATTAAAATTTTCTATATAATTCCCGGGTTATTTGATATTGAAATCAAAAACTGTTAAAAAATTTAGTTTTTTTTTTACTTTTAAGAACTGACACTCTCATGCACTTTCAGTTTCATATTTTTGGATTTTTTCAATTCACTTTGCAATTATACTAATACTGTTCTGTGCCACAATTTTGATACTTACTAGCACTTTTTTAAGAAGAAATCGGTAAACTAACTATCCCCAATGTGTAGATAACACTGATTCTTCACTATCGCAGTACTGATCGTATAGTACTCCGTTGAACACTTCTTCAGCGCCTACTGCAAACTCCGCACAGCCGAACCACTAAGCACAGTTCACAGTTCAAAACGTGAACCTGTCGATTTCACTAGCCTCGCAGCCCCCGAAGAATCTTTCCACCCCTTGCGTTCTCAAAGCGAAACTGCACAAACCGTGTTGGATACTTGACCAAAACTATTTTGAAGATTCACACGCTTGGGTCTTCCTTTCCAGCTGATGAGCCGCTGCAACGGACGAGCCACTATTGCGGAACACTGACCCGGCGGGCGTACTTTAAATACTAGATACATTACTTGCTTAGACGCGCCTACTACGCTGGACAGCGCTAGCGTCTTGGCGCGCGCAAAGTTCTTGGCTTTGGCGCGCGCGAGCTCGCACGCTCACACACACGTATGATGACGTCGCGGCGGCGGCATCACTAAGTACAACTCGGGGGAGGCACGTACGACGCTAGTCGGGGTGTGTTTTGCCGGCTAGGCCGGTAAGGCCCTTATTTTCCTTTCGTCGGCGACGGCTGACTCAGAGAAGGAAGACGAGACCAACCGGGAAGAAATGCGGGCTGGATGGGGCAAAATGGTTAAAAGTTCGTATCATGGATTATTTCGGAAATGATCTTTTCTTAATTTTTGTCCTTAAAAAATAAATTGATAACAAAAACCCAGAACCGAAACGTTAAATCCTTAGCCCAATGTTGAATCTTATTGAAAATTAAACATACTTTCAGAATCTGTAAAAATATTGAGGTGTTTTCTCTGAAATTTCCGAGTTACAGCAAAAAAACTGAAAAAGAAACGTCAAACCGTTGTAACGTCATGGCAGAATGTGTCTTTACTTTTGGAGTTATTTCAAAGAAAATTGGAAAACTGAAAATAGGGACCATCCATAAACCACGTCATACCCAAATCTCATACCCTCCCCCCCATCGTGGACAATTGTCCATACAAAAAAAAATGTATGGAGCGTGGACAATCGCCAGACCCCCCCCCCCACCCCCTAAAGTGTCCACGTGGTTTATGGGTGGTCCCATATGGGTTTTG